>NW_020438954.1:277396-284024 GCF_000699045.2 Agrilus planipennis
ACTGTCTAATTCTTTCTTTCCATTTTCTAAAATTTTGCGCTTTTCTTCCTCTTCTTTTTTTATATTAAGTTATAGTTTCATACTATTCCTTATTCATGACAATGATTTTAATCTTTAAAACTTAACATAACTTTTAGGGCAATCAATATCACCCATCGTTTTCCTCAATATACGGTTTATTTCGAAGATATTGGCTTTGGCCCTAAGGGTACTGAACATTTAGGGGCTTGTTCTCAAATGGCTGTGTTCGTGAAAAGTTCGTTGGTGTATGACTGGCCCTTTAATCGAGCATTATCTCGTTTTGACAAGTCATTTACATTGATTGATCAATCAATTGGAAGCACGGACAAAAATTCCCGAGTGAAATACACTTGTTATGAATCTTATGGTATTTGTACATATCAAAGTTATAGTGCTCCAATGTACGATTATGAAATTTTGCCAAAAATCTGTGATTACTCTGAAGGCAGCATTAGTCATTATGAAGACACATACTATAAATTTATCGAAAGTATCGAGTATCCTTACATCGCAGAAACAACTTCATCTGATGAGGTTTTAATGAATGAGATACTGTATAGTGTTCATCTTCTTGGAAGAGTAAATGGAAGATATTACAATAATGATAGGGAAAGGTCAGAGATTCCATTACTAGACATTGTCTGCAATCAGCAAAGATTTGTTACATCCATACCTGAAGTTAGGTGAGATTACTAATTTATTAAACAAAGTTCATTGCCAGATAAGTTCTTGGCTAATAATTTATCGAAATTACCAGACGTGTAACACGATTTCGATATCTCATCAGCACGCCACAGGCAGATTCAGTAGACGATAACATAACTAAACTATGATGAATTTGGCTCAAACTAAAATGAATTTCACATCAATACTTGTTCTAACTAATCTTTACTCACCGTATCAACCCTTATTAAGAAATCGTTTTTAAGTAAAAAACGAATGTTGGAATTTATTTTATTGGTTTTTCAAATTCTCAGTAATAATCTATTAAAAGTATAAAACTCGGTAATTTTAGCAAAATCGTCGTAGTTAAAAAGTTTAGACAGTGGTCTATAACTTGTTAACATTTTCTTTAGAAAAGTACTACCATGCTAAATGAATAGTAGCTAGGCTTTTACAGTCGATTGTGAAACCATTCTTTTTTTTTATTTTCGAATGTTATAATTTTCTGATTACAGGTGCTACGCCGTGTGTAATTGAATATACTTATAGATTACAGTTTTCATTATATGCAGTGTCATTTGTCAACTTTGTCAATCATCAAAATNAAATTATTTATTTTTTATCTAATCTTATTTGAATCTTGTGAAGGATGGCGGGTAGTTGTCAAGTTGTCAAGCGTCAAAAACTATTATTTTCGAATTTGACGTTTGTGGTTAGTTATGTGGTTATATTAAAATTAATTAAAGAAGAATTATATCTAGTCATGAACCATGATTTTATTATTTCATGCTGCATACTTCTTATTTAAGTTTCTTTTTAGAAATTATAAATGCTTCCAATTTCATAGGCAGAAATCAGCACTACTTGCTCTTCAGTGTACATGTTCCAGTTTTGAAAAAACCCAAGATGCTGAGAACAATTTACTGTTTGATCCTCCAGTTTATAAGCAGAGATACAGTGCAGTACAGCAAATTCTCTTGGATTATAGGTGGAAGAAATACATGAGAAAAGTAGTCGAATTTGGATGTGCTGAATTCAGAATGTTTATATATTTAAAGAACTTGTTGAGTATTGAGAAAGTCGTTTTTGTTGATATTGCAGAAGATATTTTAGTGGAGAATAGTTTTAAAATAAAACCTTTAACTATTGATTACTTAAAAAGAAGAGCAAATCCTTTGGTTGTGGATGTTTATGCTGGTAGTGTGTCATCACCTGATGCAAACTTATTGCATACTGATGCTGTTATTGCTATAGAATTGTAATTATCATTGTCTTTCTATGTCTCAATGCTGATTTTATTATTCAATTTTTGCAGGATTGAACATTTATATCCCGACACTTTGGATGCTCTACCTTACAATATTTTTGCATTTATGCAGCCAAAAATAGCTGTTTTTACTACTCCAAATGCTGATTTTAACATACTGTTTCCAAATTTTAAAAAGTTTAGACATTATGATCATAAATTAATTTATTTCTTTTCCTCTTTTCCATCTTTCTTTTTGTCTTTAAGATTACCAACCGCTTGACGAATGGCTTCAGATTGTGGATCAACGCCAGGCAAATTTTCCAAAACGCTCTGTAGAAAAGCCGGATCGTTCATAACTTCTAAATAGTCTTCATCACCTTCCACTTCCATTGCTTCTTCTTTTCTTTTACTTTCTGCAGTGCTTGTTTCTTCTACAAACAATTTAAAAAAGAATTAAAATTAAAAAAACACAGCAGGAAATAAAAAACTTACGGGCATCTTGCATCGACATTTGCATAGCAAAAGCAATTTGTTCTTCTTCTGTCATATTTGCAAAATCAACAGGAGCTTGAGTGGCTCCTGCTGTTTTCGGGATTTCACCCTCTTCCATGGACATTGCCAATGCTCTTTCTAGCAGAGCTTCTTCATTTGGTTCTTCCTTAATGGGTGCTGCTTTACCTCCTTCGGCCGCGGAAGCTTCCCTAGCCTTACGAGCCTCATCCTCTTGGCGTTGACGTTGTTCTTCCATTGATACACGAAGAGCCTGAAAGTACACAACACAAACATTCAACAACTTTTAATAAAAATCCAGAAGGAATACACATACCAGAGCAAGTTCAGGATCTTCATTGGGATCAATACCAAATTCGAATCCAGGTACTCCTAATCCCGCGCCTCCGCTTCCGTCTTCACCTTGAATTACTGGAGATGATATTAAAGCATCAGATAGGTGGGGTCCGGGTGGCACAGTGACTAAATGACTTCCAGTACCGTCCTAAATTTGTCATAAGATTTAATACTACATTTACATTTGCTTCATATTTTTAATTTTACCTTTCCATTAAGGGTGTTAACAAAGGTGGTCAAGACTTCAGTGTTAGTAGAGTCTTCGCCAAAATTGATAATATCTACATTAACTTTTTCTTTTTTTAGTTTCTTAGCTAGTTTAATAAGTTCCTTTTCTTGAGCTGCAACAGGACTTCCCACAAATGCTACTATACGCATTTTGTGATTTTTTCCTTGTCGGTGTTTTAATGCTAACTAATATAAAAGTAATACAAAATTTTAGAAAATATTTCAATAAGCATAAACACAAAAGATTTACATGAGCAATTCTTATTCCAGTTTGAAGATTTATATTTCCATCAGGCTGGACTAAGTGCAATTTGGATAAAATACGGCCCACATCACTGGTAAGGGTTGCTAAAACTTCCACACTGAAATTTAAGAAAAGGAAAATAAGAACATAAGCAAGCAAAGAAAATCTATGCTATCAGGAGATAATTTCTAGTTGTTTGTCGTCATCATTAGTCCATATCAGATGTTTACAAATAGTATTCTAACAGGGTAATATATCAAATAATTACATCTAAATAATATTTACTTAGCCGACTAATAATTCTGCGCATTTCAATCAACTTTCTGATCTCTTTGTTCTTACTACAAATTAATTACAGGTGGTTTTAAGTAAAAATGTTTTAACAAATACAAGGTAAAAAATAGGATGGCAAATACTAAAAATAACTTTTTAAAGCATTTGTTAGGCGAAAATGGATAGACAAGACCATGAAGTAACTAATTAAAGAAATTTTTTTTAACATACTTTGCTAATGTCAATAGCCCCACATTGTTCTCAGGATTGGATCTTGTTTTTGAATGACAGACCAAATTAACTGCATCTTGCTGAGCTTGTAATCGAGTTGGAAGGAAGTCTCCATTTCGCATATAATCACTGTTATCCACACTAAATAAAATAAGTTATTTTAAACAAATGTTCAATGACTTGCACAAGACAGTACAACTTATAGGTTAGAAGTGTAAAACAGGGACTTTTTAAAAAGAGACGATCAACAAAAAAAGCCACAGCTTACCAAATCATAGTACTTTCTAGAACCATCTTTATCTCTGCTGGTGTTCGCTTTGAAAACCAATTAACACTAATGAATAAAACAAAACAGTTAATCAATTTACACTATAATGGTTCTTGTCTGTTGTTGTAGTAGTCGTTATTTTTCGTCAATCGTCGTAATCGGTTTCGTTCAAACATACAAAAAGTGCAATATACGTTAATTTTACATATCTATGATCTTACATCTCATGTTTAAAGTATTTAAATTTCATAAGCTGCGTTACAGATAATGAAACTATAATATACCGTGTTTTCCCTACAAATGAATAATGTAAAAACATAACATTTGTAAATATTATTAAATTATAAGGTTATTGTCCTTATCGTTGTTAGCGGTAAAAGTTTAGCGCCCTTTTTACATATTTAACCTTAAGTATACTTGAAATGGTCGAAGAGGGGAGATTATTTACAGAAAGGGGTTCATGTATGGCGCGAAAATCGTCTATTTTCTTGTGAACGTAGGAGTTGCTGTTCTTTGTTTTTTAATAGTTTTATCAGGTAAGATTTAAAAAGTAGTAAGTTTTAATTATTACATGTGATTGTTCTATTTATAGCAAGTTAATTAAAATGCCTTACATGGGAAATAAAGAAAATCAGCTTGTGGGTAACAAAAATAACCGCCTAAATTTACAATACAGTAGTGGTTCCATTTTAACGGAAAATAAAGTAAATGCTCCACTTTCTAACTCGAAAAACAGTGACATTAAAGATATGGTGCAGTTTGATCCACAAGTAGAACCATTGCTTAGAGAAAATCCAAGAAGGTTCGTAATATTTCCTATTCAATATCCAGACATTTGGGAAAAGTACAAGGAAGCTGAAGCTTCCTTCTGGACAACAGAAGAAGTAGACCTTTCTAAGGACCTTGCCCACTGGGATAAGTTGTCAAATGATGAAAGGCATTTCATTTCACATGTACTTGCCTTTTTTGCTGCATCTGATGGAATTGTAAATGAAAACCTTGTAGAGAGATTCAGTCAAGAAGTACAAGTAACTGAGGCTCGTTGCTTTTATGGTTTCCAAATTGCCATTGAAAATATCCATTCAGAAATGTATAGTACTCTCATTGACACTTATATATTTGACCCAGAAGAGAAAGAATTTCTTTTCAATGCTATTGAAACCATGCCTTGTGTTAAGAAGAAGGCTGATTGGGCTCTTCATTGGATCAGCAGTAAGAATGCAACATTCCCAGAACGAGTTGTTGCATTTGCAGCTGTGGAAGGAATTTTCTTTTCAGGAAGTTTTGCTGCTATCTTTTGGCTCAAGAAACGGGGTCTTATGCCAGGACTGACATTTTCTAATGAGCTTATTTCTCGCGATGAAGGTTTGCATTGTGATTTTGCTTGTTTAATGTTTTCTTATATTGTTCAAAAACCATCAAAAGAGCGAGTAACAGATATAATTCGCGATGCAGTTAAAATTGAACAGGAATTTTTAACTGATGCTTTGCCTGTAAGCCTAATTGGTATGAATTGCAAACTGATGTCTCAGTATATCGAATTTGTAGCTGACCGTCTTTTAGTAGAGTTGGGTTGTGATAAGATTTATAATGTTAAGAATCCGTTTGACTTTATGAACAAAATTTCCACTGATGGCAAGACAAATTTCTTTGAAAAGAAAGTAGGTGAATATCAAAAGATTGGAGTCACTTCAGATAACATTGGTAACGAATTTAAACTTACAGAGGATTTTTAAAAGATAATCTTAAAATTGCAGTCTATTAGTTGAAGGTTGTTAAAGTCATGCTTACTTCTTATTTTTAATTTATCTTTTATTGCATTCTAAAAATGAAATAAAGTAACAGGGTGTTGTATTAAAAGATCAAGTTATTGCACTTTTATCTTTACAAGCTCTTTTGCTGTTTATGAACTATGTATTTTAGTCAGTGTGAAGTTGAGGCATAATAATCCATTTAGTTATTGGATGATTTAAACAGTCACCAGGTTTTAAAAGACATTTTTAAGTAGTTTTGTGATAAAATCATTTTTAATCTTTATGTTTTAAGATAATTTTGTAACTTTTATTGTAGTAGTTTTTATGTTGTAATGTAAGAATTTTTTTAAGTAAAGTAGAATAATGTGTTATTTTACAAAACTATATTTCATTGTACCATTGTTAGCTTGTATTTGTAAATACTGTCTAAATAAACTTTCAGCACAATTTTGTATTTAATTTTTATTGTAAATATTGAAGCATGAATACTAAGATTTTTTTTATGATTGTAAATATTACTTATTCTCCTTATTTTGAGTAGTGAAATATAAGTATAATGCATACATTACAAATATAAGTGTTATTAATGATTACAAAAATTAATCAATGTGGTATTTATTTTTAGCGACCTGATAGCATAAAAATTGTGAGAACACCGATAAGAGTTAAATAGTTATAAATTACCGGGATAAGCTTCATTCAACCCCAAATTATTTCTTGATAAATTAATTTCTCCCTTATTGAAAGAGCTTATTCTCAATTAAAAACGTCGTTTTCATTTCTTTATAAATTAATTTCCCTCTTATTAAAGCAGTTGAAAGTACAAAAGTTATTAAACATTTTAGCTCAAA
>NW_020438954.1:285275-289873 GCF_000699045.2 Agrilus planipennis
ACTGTCTAATTCTTTCTTTCCATTTTCTAAAATTTTGCGCTTTTCTTCCTCTTCTTTTTTTATATTAAGTTATAGTTTCATACTATTCCTTATTCATGACAATGATTTTAATCTTTAAAACTTAACATAACTTTTAGGGCAATCAATATCACCCATCGTTTTCCTCAATATACGGTTTATTTCGAAGATATTGGCTTTGGCCCTAAGGGTACTGAACATTTAGGGGCTTGTTCTCAAATGGCTGTGTTCGTGAAAAGTTCGTTGGTGTATGACTGGCCCTTTAATCGAGCATTATCTCGTTTTGACAAGTCATTTACATTGATTGATCAATCAATTGGAAGCACGGACAAAAATTCCCGAGTGAAATACACTTGTTATGAATCTTATGGTATTTGTACATATCAAAGTTATAGTGCTCCAATGTACGATTATGAAATTTTGCCAAAAATCTGTGATTACTCTGAAGGCAGCATTAGTCATTATGAAGACACATACTATAAATTTATCGAAAGTATCGAGTATCCTTACATCGCAGAAACAACTTCATCTGATGAGGTTTTAATGAATGAGATACTGTATAGTGTTCATCTTCTTGGAAGAGTAAATGGAAGATATTACAATAATGATAGGGAAAGGTCAGAGATTCCATTACTAGACATTGTCTGCAATCAGCAAAGATTTGTTACATCCATACCTGAAGTTAGGTGAGATTATTAATTTATTAAACAAAGTACATTGCCAGATAAGTTCTTGGCTAATAATTTATCGAAATTACCAGACGTGTAACACGATTTCGATATCTCATCAGCACGCCACAGGCAGATTCAGTAGACGATAACATAACTAAACTATGATGAATTTGGCTCAAACTAAAATGAATTTCACATCAATACTTGTTCTAACTAATCTTTACTCACCGTGTCAACCCTTATTACGAAATTGTTTTTAAGTAAAAAACGAATGTTGGAATTTATTTTATTGATTTTTCCTATTCTCAGTAATAATCTATTAAAAATATAAAACTCGGTAATTTTAGCAAAATCGTCATAGTTAAAAAGTTTAGACAGTGGTCTACAACTTGTTAACATTTTCTTTAGAAAAGTACTACCATGCTAAATGAATAGTAGCTAGGCTTTTACAGTCGATTGTGAAACCATTCTTTTTTTTTATTTTCGAATGTTATAATTTTCTGATTACAGGTGCTACGCCGTGTGTAATTGAATATACTTATAGATTACAGTTTTCATTATATGCAGTGTCATTTGTCAACTTTGTCAATCATCAAAATTTTAGTGTTTTTATCAAATCTCGACTTTTTTACATGTTCGTATTTTTTCAGTGCAGTACTCCAGAAAGCTGGCTATAAACTAGAATCATGTGTTGACTCTTTTACAAACGAAACGATACAATGTGTAATATATGAACCGGAAATGGAAGCGAACAGCTCTTCGTCGTATGCAGAAGAGTCTGATTATATTGGTGAGAGCGAATGGGAAAGTGTCGGAGAAAGCGAGAGAGGCTGGAATAGAGTTGACGATGGAGAGCAACAATTTATCGCAGACGCACAAATTAACGCAGAAAACGTAGTAGAAGAAATTATTAATAAAATAGATGATGTTAACAGTATACCGTCACAATCTTCAAGTGAATGGAACACTGAAGAAACCTGCACAAGTAAAGACACAACTAAAGAGTCGAGCCGTTGCAACTCAGATTTTTTAGATTTACAAACAAACGTTATAGAAATTGAGCAAGTAGTAGAAACTGGATGCAAGCATCCAAAAATCGAGATTCCATCAATTATTCGTAAAAAATACGAAAGTTCTCCTCTGTTAAAGACTAAATTGGAAGGACACTTAAAAATAGATATTACAAAAGAAAATAGCACCACTCTCAAAAATGGTTTGGTAAAAGATATAACAGTTCCTAAAAGAAATAAGGACGAGCCTAGAAATACAAGCGAAGATCCTTCTGCCACTGTAAAAAAAGGAAAAATTAAAGAGTGTGTCGATTTTAGTGGGGGGAGGAGGAGTCCATCACCAGATATCGAAGATGTAATAGTTCCCAGTGGCTCTAATGTTAAGCGTAGGAAGAAGCAGAAAAGAAATGCTGGAGAATGCCAATTAAATCGTAGAGAAGAGGATGACGAAATATTGAATGAACGGGTGAATGTTGATATTGTGAACGCCGAAGTCAATTTAATCAACGAACTGTTGGATCAGATGCCTCAGGCGGTTGTTGAAAATGGCGATTTGGTCAACAACAATAGGGATTTTGAAGGGAACAATTATCCTAATGCAGCCCGTGACGTCGAAGAAATACAAAACGAAGATAATGAAAATCAAAATAGAGGTACCTTGACGTTGTTTTTTTAATTTCACAAAATATAAGCATGCATTTATTATTAAATAATTTTTGTAGTGGAACATGTCGAAGAAAATGAAGTGCAACAAGACTTTGAAAACAGAAATGAAAATAACGATCGACAGCCATTGAGGCTTAGAAACGAGGTCCAAGCTGTTCAGGATGCCGGGCGAGATGTTGGTGAAGGTGCAGAGGAGCTTCCAGAGGTGGAACAAGCTAGTAGGGAGGCATTATTTGATCCTAATTCACAACTTGACTTACTCGACGGGTTTATTAACCCACAAAGCAACAGAGAAGCCAATAATGTTCATCCATCTCAAAATGGAGTAGTAGTTATTGGAATTAATCCTATTGATGAAGATAGCGGAGTGGCAGGTATTAATATTATATTATAATTTTCAAATCAGTTTTGCAGTGTAATAATGTCTTTTAATTGTTTCAGTAGTTTTGCCCACCCACGCAAATCCATTTCCAAATTGGTTACTTCATCTTTTAGAAAGCGAAGAACTAGGCAGCATCAATCTTCACGACGAGCCCCATTTTTACTGTCAAGGCGATGGCATAGGTTCGTAACAATTGATAAGAAGTAATTATCTGAAAAACCTTATTAGCCTATTTTGGAATTTTTAGGTGTACATCCGTCAATAATAGAAGTTGATTTGGAAGAAGATTCAGATACAGATTCCGACGAATCATCCCACAGCAATGCTGATGAAAATTTAACGTTGCAGACTAATTCTAACTCGCAATCGGACATGACAAGCTTCTTATTAGAAAGCGATTCTCGACAGGGTACACCAACGGATTTGCACACGTTACCTAACCAAAATTCTTCGAGTAGCAACGCCAAAAAGGATCAAAAACCCGATCAGTTAGTTCAAAATGGAATTCGAACTGTATCAAGCAGTCCGAGCGATGCAGGGTCATCCATGTCATCTCTAGATTCGAAAAGCAACAAAAGATTGAAAAAGAAAGTAACAGTTTCCGATTCTTCGGGGTTTCAAGATAATAAGGAAGATTTCGATATGGAAGAGATAGAAGAGGAGAACTTTGCAGTTTCTCTATCACTTTTGAGTAATCTGATATTGGCTAGTACTGAAGAAGTGTACGAAACGTTGAGAAATTCTTCGTCATCACTGACCACTTCAAATGGGGTAGATGATGTATCACAGGGAATTAATATTGCTGGTAGTTCTCAAAATGAAGGTGACGATAAAGATGCACATGAAAAAGAGTCTTCAGATCCAACTTGAGTTTATTTTATTTGCTGATAAAATTTTTCGAAGAAGACTGACAATTTCGATAAGATTGTTGATTTCTTTATTTTTATTATTATTTCGTCGTTTGTCGCGTATAACCTCCCAAACATATATTCCTATTACGATGAAACTTTGCTGAGTTGCTGTCCACAGCTCAAAAAGTATTTCTGATTTAAGAAAAAGTGGACTTTTACTCGTATCTCTAATTTCGATACTTTTGGACCCCCTCCTCCTTGTTGTCTATCGTAGCTTTTCGCCAACCCCTCCTCCTAAAGATACGTTGCTTCTTTTCATTTTAGCTTTCCCAATACAAAAAAAAAAGTTAGTTTCACTTTTAGTTGATGTCATTAACAGGAACAAACTGTGAGATTAACTACTCATTTAAATCTTTAATCACAGGAAATTGTCGATTATCAGGGTCGTCATAAATTGGCTAAAAAATCAATTGCACTTGTCAAAATAGAACAACACAACATGAGCCACATAACATTTGTCAAACACACAGCTAGTAGTTAAACGTAAATAAAGTAACGTTGAAGATCTTTAAAGTAGCCTTCTGTCAGACCTCATTCACCCCTCAGACAGCTACGTGGTTTATGGAAGACCCCCAACCAGTAATTAGTTAAAAAGGTGAACTTGACAACAAAATATCATTCGACGTGTTAATGGCTCAACTGACTGAATAATCATGATGGGCTTGCCAATGATTGTGTGCATTACCATATTCGTTATAATTATTCACTTTTACTTACTGTTGCTTGAGCATTATGGAAAGCATTCACGTTTGCATTATACTCCTATTAAAGTCCCATAGAACGCTTTATTGTTAAAAATAATTTTTATTAGAATAATTTCATTCATAGTGTTAAAGGTTAGAGAAAAAAATAACTAAAAATACAGACACTAAGAAAAAGTGTAGACCAGCCACGTAATCAATTAAAATAATGGAAAGTATTCCGAGATTGCTAATTATTT
>NW_020438954.1:290565-295638 GCF_000699045.2 Agrilus planipennis
TGTAGGGTAGACCAGCGACAAAATGGATAAAAGTACCATCTTACATCGACAAATTATATAGCCCTTAAGTATTTCTTTATGCCGTTTCTATTTCGAGATACTCTGTATGCAGTGTGAGTTTGGTGCCCCTGTAGCCGTTATTCGCTGGACATCTGAGGGTAGATCAACGACAAAATGGATAAAAGTATCATTTTACGTCGACAAGTTATATAGTCCTTAAGTATTTCTCTATGCCATTTCTATTTCGGGATACAACAACGATCATTTTCATTGCCCTTTCATCAAAAATAAATAAAATAGTTTTTTTTGAGAACACATCCATGAAAGAGTTTTCGTTGGACAGTTTTGTTAGATTTAAAAGATATTACCATATTTGATGATTAAATTAAGTTTTCAGGTATTTCCTTAAAAATTAACATTTAATCACCCTGTATATCTAATTCTATCATCAAAAAGAGTGTGAATCTTATTTGGTAGATGTCGCTGGCAGTTACAGGAATAATTTAATTTTACTTTCACGAGAAGTTTGTGATGGCGTTAAAGTCATATGCATTTTTGACATTTGAATGGCAGTTACACTGTTATCAGTTGATGAGAAGTTGATAAACTGTGTGTGTGAGAGGTGGTGATGTGTTACTGGTGGTTCGTTTGTCCTGTGATAATTAACAAGCTACTTTAAATTGTTACAGTTAGAAAGGTTAGTGGAATTTTTTCTTATTACACACATCTTGTGGGATTATAACCCAAAAACGTGTCTACCAAACATACAACCTGTCTTTTGTGTAGTTTGAAATTACTGTGAAAACCTATGTTCGTTTAGTGAGTTGAATTTTATAAAACAAATAATTTTATGAATTGAAAAGGATGTTTTCGTAAATTAGAATTATTTGTAGAAATTTTAACAGCCCAATTTTATCAGTTAGTTGTGTTGATAGAGTTTTACTTGCCTATGAAGAATTGACAATGATTAGGTATTAATGAAAGTATTGTGAACTTTATTTTCNTGATTACAAAAATTAATCAATGTGGTATTTATTTTTAGCGACCTGATAGCATAAAAATTGTGAGAACACCGATAAGAGTTAAATAGTTATAAATTACCGGGATAAGCTTCATTCAACCCCAAATTATTTCTTGATAAATTAATTTCTCCCTTATTGAAAGAGCTTATTCTCAATTAAAAACGTCGTTTTCATTTCTTTATAAATTAATTTCCCTCTTATTAAAGCAGTTGAAAGTACAAAAGTTATTAAACATTTTAATTTTATGAAGGACATTTTTGCTCAAAAACTATCTAAATTAAGGCAATTCTACTTCTTTATATCATCTTTTGGGAAGATAAATTCTTTATTTCCTGCTTTTTAGAGCGACTCAATGAAAAGCATCTTATATTAAATTATTCATTTTTTATCTAATCTTATTTGAATCTTGTGAAGGATGGCGGGTAGTTGTCAAGATGTCAAGCGTCAAAAACTATTATTTTCGAATTTGACGTTTGTGGTTAGTTATGTGGTTATATTAAAATTAATTAAAGAAGAATTATATCTAGTCATGAACCATGATTTTATTATTTCATGCTGCATACTTCTTATTTAAGTTTCTTTTTAGAAATTATAAATGCTTCCAATTTCATAGGCAGAAATCAGCACTACTTGCTCTTCAGTGTACATGTTCCAGTTTTGAAAAAACCCAAGATGCTGAGAACAATTTACTGTTTGATCCTCCAGTTTA
The DNA here is from genome assembly GCF_000699045.2 of Agrilus planipennis. Classification (NCBI taxonomy): domain Eukaryota; kingdom Metazoa; phylum Arthropoda; class Insecta; order Coleoptera; family Buprestidae; genus Agrilus; species Agrilus planipennis. Next base: position 292,297 of record NW_020438954.1, read on the forward strand.
TAAGCAGAGATATAGTGCAGTACAGCAAATTCTCTTGGATTATAGGTGGAAGAAATACATGAGAAAAGTAGTCGAATTTGGATGTGCTGAATTCAGAATGTTTATATATTTAAAGAACTTGTTGAGTATTGAGAAAGTCGTTTTTGTTGATATTGCAGAAGATATTTTAGTGGAGAATAGTTTTAAAATAAAACCTTTAACTATTGATTACTTAAAAAGAAGAGCAAATCCTTTGGTTGTGGATGTTTATGCTGGTAGTGTGTCATCACCTGATGCAAACTTATTGCATACTGATGCTGTTATTGCTATAGAATTGTAATTATCATTGTCTTTCTATGTCTCAATGCTGATTTTATTATTCAATTTTTGCAGGATTGAACATTTATATCCCGACACTTTGGATGCTCTACCTTACAATATTTTTGCATTTATGCAGCCAAAAATAGCTGTTTTTACTACTCCAAATGCTGATTTTAACATACTTTTTCCAAATTTTAAAAAGTTTAGACATTATGATCATAAATTTGAGTGGAGCAAAGAGCAGTTTCAATCATGGTGAGTTTTAATAGGTATATATTTTGTACAAAATAATAAGCTCATCATTTAACTGACTAGTGACACAATAATATAATTTGACCTGAGTTTTTTGTAATTTTACACAAAAAGTAAATTATTTATTAGTGATTTTTTCAAGAATTGAATATGCTTTGACTATATTTATATAGCTAAATACTTTCTAATTCTTTCTTTCCATTTTCTAAAATTTTGCGCTTTTCTTCCTCTTCTTTTTTTATATTAAGTTATAGTTTCATACTATTCCTTATTCATGACAATGATTTTAATCTTTAAAACTTAACATAACTTTTAGGGCAATCAATATCACCCATCGTTTTCCTCAATATACGGTTTATTTCGAAGATATTGGCTTTGGCCCTAAGGGTACTGAACATTTAGGGGCTTGTTCTCAAATGGCTGTGTTCGTGAAAAGTTCGTTGGTGTATGACTGGCCCTTTAATCGAGCATTATCTCGTTTTGACAAGTCATTTACATTGATTGATCAATCAATTGGAAGCACGGACAAAAATTCCCGAGTGAAATACACTTGTTATGAATCTTATGGTATTTGTACATATCAAAGTTATAGTGCTCCAATGTACGATTATGAAATTTTGCCAAAAATCTGTGATTACTCTGAAGGCAGCATTAGTCATTATGAAGACACATACTATAAATTTATCGAAAGTATCGAGTATCCTTACATCGCAGAAACAACTTCATCTGATGAGGTTTTAATGAATGAGATACTGTATAGTGTTCATCTTCTTGGAAGAGTAAATGGAAGATATTACAATAATGATAGGGAAAGGTCAGAGATTCCATTACTAGACATTGTCTGCAATCAGCAAAGATTTGTTACATCCATACCTGAAGTTAGGTGAGATTACTAATTTATTAAACAAAGTTCATTGCCAGATAAGTTCTTGGCTAATAACTTATCAAAATTAACAGACGTGTAACACGATTTCGATATCTCATCAGCACGCCACAGGCAGATTCAGTAGATGACTACATAACTAACTATGATGAATTTGGCTCAAACTAAAATGAATTTCACATCAATACTTGTTCTAACTAATCTTTACTCACCGTATCAACCCTTATTAAGAAATCGTTTTTAAGTAAAAAACGAATGTTGGAATTTATTTTATTGGTTTTTCAAATTCTCAGTAATAATCTATTAAAAGTATAAAACTCGGTAATTTTAGCAAAATCGTCGTAGTTAAAAAGTTTAGACAGTGGTCTATAACTTGTTAACATTTTCTTTAGTAAAGTACTACCATACTAAATGAATAGTAGCTAGGCTTTTACAGTCGATTCTGAAACCATTCTTTTTTTTTATTTTCGAATGTTATAATTTTCTGATTACAGGTGCTACGCCGTGTGTAATTGAATATACTTATAGATTACAGTTTTCATTATATGCAGTGTCATTTGTCAACTTTGTCAATCATCAAAATTTTAGTGTTTTTATCAAATCTCGACTTTTTTACATGTTCGTATTTTTTCAGTGCAGTACTCCAGAAAGCTGGCTATAAACTAGAATCATGTGTTGACTCTTTTACAAACGAAACGATACAATGTGTAATATATGAACCGGAAATGGAAGCGAACAGCTCTTCGTCGTATGCAGAAGAGTCTGATTATATTGGTGAGAGCGAATGGGAAAGTGTCGGAGAAAGCGAGAGAGGCTGGAATAGAGTTGACGATGGAGAGCAACAATTTATCGCAGACGCACAAATTAACGCAGAAAACGTAGTAGAAGAAATTATTAATAAAATAGATGATGTTAACAGTATACCGTCACAATCTTCAAGTGAATGGAACACTGAAGAAACCTGCACAAGTAAAGACACAACTAAAGAGTCGAGCCGTTGCAACTCAGATTTTTTAGATTTACAAACAAACGTTATAGAAATTGAGCAAGTAGTAGAAACTGGATGCAAGCATCCAAAAATCGAGATTCCATCAATTATTCGTAAAAAATACGAAAGTTCTCCTCTGTTAAAGACTAAATTGGAAGGACACTTAAAAATAGATATTACAAAAGAAAATAGCACCACTCTCAAAAATGGTTTGGTAAAAGATATAACAGTTCCTAAAAGAAATAAGGACGAGCCTAGAAATACAAGCGAAGATCCTTCTGCCACTGTAAAAAAAGGAAAAATTAAAGAGTGTGTCGATTTTAGTGGGGGGAGGAGGAGTCCATCACCAGATATCGAAGATGTAATAGTTCCCAGTGGCTCTAATGTTAAGCGTAGGAAGAAGCAGAAAAGAAATGCTGGAGAATGCCAATTAAATCGTAGAGAAGAGGATGACGAAATATTGAATGAACGGGTGAATGTTGATATTGTGAACGCCGAAGTCAATTTAATCAACGAACTGTTGGATCAGATGCCTCAGGCGGTTGTTGAAAATGGCGATTTGGTCAACAACAATAGGGATTTTGAAGGGAACAATTATCCTAATGCAGCCCGTGACGTCGAAGAAATACAAAACGAAGATAATGAAAATCAAAATAGAGGTACCTTGACGTTGTTTCTTTAATTTCACAAAATATAAGCATGCATTTATTATTAAATAATTTTTGTAGTGGAACATGTCGAAGAAAATGAAGTGCAACAAGACTTTGAAAACAGAAATGAAAATAACGATCGGCAGCCATTGAGGCTTAGAAACGAGGTTCAAGCTGTTCAGGATGCTGGGCGAGATGTTGGTGAAGGTGCAGAGGAGCTCCCAGAGGTGGAACAAGCTAGTAGGGATAGTGACACAATAATATAATTT
>NW_020438954.1:298554-354959 GCF_000699045.2 Agrilus planipennis
CATTTCTATTTCGAGATACGCTGTGTGCAGTGTGGATTTGGTGGCTTTGTAGCCGTATTCGCTGGACATCTGTAGGGTAGACCAGCGACAAAATGGATAAAAGTACCATCTTACATCGACAAATTATATAGCCCTTAAGTATTTCTTTATGCCGTTGCTATTTCGAGATACTCTGTATGCAGTGTGAGTTTGGTGCCGCTGTAGCCGTTATTCGCTGGACATCTGTAGGGTAGATCAGCGACAAAATGGATAAAAGTATCATTTTACGTCGACAAATTATATAGTCCTTAAGTATTTCTCTATGCCATTTCTATTTCGAGATACGCTGTGTGCAGTGTGGATTTGGTGGCTTTGTAGCCGTATTCGCTGGACATCTGTAGGGTAGACCAGCGACAAAATGGATAAAAGTACCATCTTACATCGACAAATTATATAGCCCTTAAGTATTTCTTTATGCCGTTGCTATTTCGAGATACTCTGTATGCAGTGTGAGTTTGGTGCCCCTGTAGCCGTTATTCGCTAGGCTAGGAAATGTGTCTGGCATTTTAGAAAGTTTAATTATTGTTTTTCCTTGTCGCTTTAAAACGTCATAAACAAGGACAAAAAACAATTAATAAGAAAATTAGGAATATCAGAATGTAAATAATCGGATTATTTTCGCATTTTAGCGAGTCAGTTATAATTAGTTTTTTTAAATCTCGAACTGAAAGTAACTAGGGTGCGTATTTAAAAGTCAGATTGCGAAAAAATGGTTCCGGCTTGGCTTAAATAAACTCAAAGAAATGGGATAATTATAAGGATATCTGGACAGCTGTGGGTTCAACTACGACAAAGTGGGTAAAAACCCCAGCGACAAATTATAGCACTTACAGTATTTCCCTATGCTATTTCTATTTCGAGATACATTCTTTCTATGCAACGGAACTTGGCTGCTCTGTAACCTTATTCGCTGGAAAGCAATAGGTTGAACTGTGACAAAGTGGGTAGAAACCTTAGCGACAAATTATAGCCCTTACAGTATTCCTCTACTCTATTTCTATTTGGAGATATGTTGTATGTAGTGGCAGCTCTGTAGCTGTGTTTGCTGGACAGTTGTAAGTTAAACTGTGACAAAGTAGGTACAAGTCTCATCGACAAATTATAGCTGTTACAGTATTTCTCTACGCTGTTTCTATTTCGAGATACGCTCTATACAATGCCAGTTTAGCTTCTCTGGACAGCTGTACATTAAACTGCGACAAAGTAGGTAGAAGTCTCAACGACAAATTATAGCCCTTACAGTATTCCTCTACGCTATTTCTATTTCGAGATATTTGCAATGGCAGTTTGGCTGATTTGTAACTGTGTTCGCTGGATAGCTGTAGGTTAAACTGTGACAATATGGGTAGAAGTCTCAGCGACAAATTATAGCCCTTACAGTATTTCTTTACGTCATTTCTTTATAGAGATACGCTGAGCGCAGTGCCAGTTAAGCTGCTCTGTAGCCGTATTTGCTGGACAGCTGTAGGATAGATAGCTGGCGACAAATAATAGCTCTTACAGTATTTCTTTCCGTCAAGTCTATTTCGAGATACGCTCTGCGCAGTGCCAGCTTGTCAACTGTATAGCCGCAATCGCTGGACAGCTGAAAATGGGTAAACGTATATCATCTTTCCCCGACAAATTAAAATCCACAGTTTAGATACGTTATATGCAGCGTGAGTTTGGTGGCTTTGTAGCCGTATTCGCTGGATATTTGTAGGGTAGACCAGCGACAAAATGGATAAAAGTACCATCTTACATCGACAAATTATATAGCCCTTAAGTATTTCTTTATGCCGTTTCTATTTCGAGATACTCTGTATGCAGTGTGAGTTTGGTGCCCCTGTAGCCGTTATTCGCTGGACATCTGAGGGTAGATCAACGACAAAATGGATAAAAGTATCATTTTACGTCGACAAATTATATAGTCCTTAAGTATTTCTCTATGCCATTTCTATTTCGGGATACGCTGTGTGCAGTGTGGATTTGGTGGCTTTGTAGCCGTATTCGCTGGACATTTGTAGGGTAGACCAGCGACAAAATGGATAAGAGTACCATCTTATATCGACAAATTATATAGCCCTTAAGTATTTCTTTATGCCATTTCTTTTTCGAGATACGCTCTGTGCAGTGCCAGCTTGTCAGCTGTAAAGCCGTTATCGCTGGACAGTTGCAGTATAGACTTAGCGACAAAATAGACAAAAATACCATTTTTCGCACTTATAACTTTATCATTTAAGTTTATAATGTCATAATAGATGTACATGCTTTTTGCAAGGACTGTAATGATGCGGATGATTTAGATTACTTTAAGTGATAACACCATTTGTTATGTTTTTGTAACTTCATTCGTAATTATTACCAAACAGCGTTTTAATTATGTTTACCAAGATGATCCACGATTATCATTTAGAAATAATATTCTTATCAACAATCGTATATCCATTTGTTTATGCCTTTTTTTTTCTTTTGTTTCAGCAAATTCTTCGTATTCTTCTGGCCCTTAATAACAAGTGACAAGTATCTCTGATAATAATTGTTCACGATTTTTCGGCAAAGTTTAATTTCGATTAAGTCTCCGATTTCGGATTTCGTTTGTTTAAATTTTTTTCGTGCTACGATCGCGTAGTTGATGTCTTGATCGGTTCCCTACATGACAAACGGACGCAGTGGCGGCGGCTCTGGCATGGCGTCGTTCATGACCAAGAAGAAGAAGTATCGGTTCCAGGTGGAAGTGCTGGTTGAGGAACTGCTCGAAGTGCCTTTTGTTTCGGCGGTTCTCTTCGCTAAACTCAGACTGCTCGACGGCGGGAACTTCCAAACTCATACGAAAAGGTAGGACGAAGTTACTTTTCCGACGAGAAAAATTTGTCGCTCTTGTCGTTTTGAAATCGTTTAGATACTTCAATTTTGATGTAAAATCTACAAAATCAAGGTTTTTACATAAGTGGGGGTCTGGTACTTTATTTGGTATCTTATACCTCAATATACATTAATTGTATCTTGATGAGGTTTTCACTTTTATTTAGAAAATCTGGCGGTATTGGGATCCGTCAAATGGGAGGAGCCTAAAAACATGGCGCCGATTAGGGAAAATTTATCGTAGTTCCTATAGTGTACCGTGCAATTTCCAAGTTTTTAAATTACGATAAAATGATAAGTATTGACACAATATGTGATTGGGCTGACACAAAGCCTCGGAAAGGAAATTTCGTTGAAGGTGAGCGTGTTTTTAATGCCAATCACATTATAAAATTCGGAAATAACAAATCCGGAAGCTAGCCTTCAAATTCCGTCAAGTTTACTGCCTACTTTTTACAAACTTCGGATTTAAAAAGTGATTCACGTTATATAATTGGTGAGGTGATTCTGGGTGATTTAAGCAATATCATATCAATGACTTGCACGTGCAAAGCCGATTTAAGAGAACGTTGCAAACACATTATTGCAACTTTGTTGTATTGCAGCAGGTAGGTTCTTAACCTCAAAATACTTATATCGTATCATTAGAATTGTGTTAAATCAATTACACAGGAATAAATAATTTCTCACTTTATAATTTTAGTATGATTCTAGTTTTAAATATTAAGGTTATGGCTGATGGTAAATACTTGCTGAAATATAATCATGTGCATTAAAATGACGTGAACAAATTTTTATTCCGGAATTCACTTCTTTGATACCTACTGCTTTCATCCAAGCTTCTATTAGTTTACTTTTTTCTCTAATTTTCCGAATATATTTTTTACATATATAAAACGGTTAGTTTTTATTGGAAAGTAGTTAATGTAGGTGAAGAGTGAAGATCTATGTCTGAAGTGCTATTGCAGCTTTTCACTGAACATATTAACTTTTTATTTGATTTAACTTTAGAAGAAAACTTCGTCGACTCCATCATCAAAAAAATTTTTACTTTTTTAACGTGTTTTATTATTTTAATAAACAATTTTACAATTTGCGTGCACAGTTCCTATGTAAATTTTTCCCTCATTCGAGTTATAAATTTTGCCACCAGATGGTGTATGCCCATTTGACGGATCCCAATAGTTTCTCAAAGTGTTGATCTTAACGGAGCTATTGAAACTCGATATAGAACATTATATACAGACTACAGATATTTACAAATGAATTATTAACTATGAAATAACGGATTACAACTAAAGGTACAACTAAGAAAATATGAAATGAACATAAAGGACAACGTAACTAACTCTAAATTATATAGCAAAATTAATAATTGTTCTGGTGCCACCACCAATACCTGGTATGCAACAAAAGAATACGAGCCAGAAGTCAATAAGGGGAAACCCCAACAAGGCATGACTCTGCCTCGAGCTATGAAATTCCTGTAACCTGCATACAATTGAAGAGCATCGATAATAAAATTGACAAAGGTGGTTGTCATCGAAGTCCTTCGCAGAATCTGACCATTGGGACCAAATCGGTCTATTATTGTTTGCAAAAGAACATTCAAGAGATATTTGACTAGCTTGTACGCATTTGAAATTATGGAAATTTCTAATATAATGAAATAAAATAGATTAAATAATGAATATCTCTAACGGTTAAAAAAAAATATTAAAATTAAACGGAAACAATAGTTATTTTTTTGCCCATATCCCATAAACTGCTCAATAACAGACATTGGTGGATTTTCATTGCTACAAAGAAAAATTTGGATGAGTTTAGAAGATCACAATTAGAACAGGGTCGGACTCTGGGTTACTGGAGTTACAACAGAGTGATTCGCGTGTTTTTTAAAACTTGAAAGAAGATGTACAGATCCATATTTAATTTGTTATTTGCGAACCAACAAGTACACAGCAATTTAATTATGCATTTATAATTTCATAGTTATTTACATTCTAACGATGTCATTTCGCTAATGACTGTTCACCTTTTATTTTCTGTGCTTAATCACACGCCAACGGGTGTTTTATATTAAGTTTCTCGCCATCTCTAATGGGTACCGTTGTTAAAAAGTGAGGACTAATTAGATTTCCAACAATAAGGCTTCTTAAATCAAGGTTATTTGTACGTAATCAATCAAAAAACACAAAAAAGAACTGTCGAAATTATTGTCATCAAAATGTGAAGCAGAAATTTTGTAGGTGTATATAAAAAAACCGTTGAAATTGCTTTTATTACTGAGTAGAGACAGTTTTTTTATTTATTTAACCTAACAATTCTTTTGAATGTTGATTAGTTGGGGCTTTTAACGCTCTTTTATTAATCAATGATCATCCCGTCCAGCAAAAGGCGATTTGTACGTATCTAGATGCACTACATGATCAAACCGAATTATTCTCGCTTCGCTTAGGAAAAATTACTTATTATTCGGGAAAGTTCTCGAATCCTGTAGATGTAGGGTATTCAGGAAGAACCTGTAACATTCTGGTGAGAGATTGGAACTCAATTAACACCTTTATTGAGTTTATGGAATCCTTTTAACCCTTATATCTTTCAAACCAATCCATGCAGCTTTTTCTTCATCGACGGAGTATGCAAAGCTATTGTACCATATAACCTTCATAAGGTTACGGGATTCGGTCGAGGAACTTTTGGGCCTCTACGGGCAAACTACACTTACTTTTATTACATATATTGATATTATAGTAGTGGGTCTCTAAAAGACATAATTATCTAATTTTTTGGCAATTCTGTAACGCTGCAGTCGTCTATGAGAAAAGCTTTCAGTTTGTGTAGCACTTCTATTTTCGTTTCGGTTGGTGGATGAAATTGTTTATAATGCGCCAAAAAGGGTTTTAAGAACGATGCGTGTTGCGTGGGCATTGAGGGTGTGATTATATCATTACGTTACATTTTCTGCAATTATTTCGTTGAGTAGGTAGACACTAGATTAACCAGTACCATTTAGAGGTTTGTATTTCGAAATTAGAAAACGGAACCGTTAACGATAGGAATATATTCCTTTCTTCGGTCTGTCTACTCATTAACTGATGATCAAAACTTTGGCAGAAAAAAAAAAGATTTCATAGCACAAACGAAGAAAAGGTCAGAAAATCATTAATTTCTAATTCTATTTTGAATTATGACGTGACGAACGTCTTTAGTCATCAAAAGTAAATATGGTTCAAAGTGTGTATTACAGTGTGTTCAAGATTGATCATGAACATTCTGTATAAAGATATGTTACTGTAGTATTGTGTAAGCTGTCGCTGAAATGTACTTATTTCTGTCATTTTGAACTAAATTTTTAATTCGTCGCGTTCTTTGTCTTTGCAAAAAAAAAAATAAATTAAACGTTCAGCGATAAAGCAAGCTCATAAATTCTGGCACAATGGATCTCTGTTATTTGTATAAATGTACAAAGAGTACAACATAATTACTGTAAGATTGTATGCATGTATGAATGTATATTGAGGTTTTACGGTGGTCTGTTTTATGTACGTGCTAGGGTTTGTATGACTGGCTTTGCATTCTTTTAAAATGCCTGTTTTGTGTTATTAAAATGAGGACGAATTTACAGATATATGTACACGTGTCGTCTACGCAAAAATGCTAAACAACAGATGCTGCACGGAAATATTTATCTGTTCTTCGCAGAATGCTAGAACGTAATTTTCTTAATCGCTTTGCGTTTGTTTAATTCCAACTTCAAATAAGTTTTCAAATAAACACGAATGCTGAGGGCGCCATTAAACGAAAGTGAGTTTTAAGAGAGATTATAAAATTTATAAGCGTTTTTTTTTTGGTGTGGTCTAGCGGCTAGATCATTGTGATAAAGTGGCACCCTTTGGAGCGACAGCGACGTCGAGAATTGTACGTCGATGACACATATAAGATTGCAGTGCAAAAGAATTACGAGAATGTTCGAGAAGTGTGTTCCGGAAGAACTCGAGAACATTCTGTAGTAACATAGTGATAACTGGGAAACAATCGAGTCAGTCGATTATAACAACCGATAAATAAACAATTATATTATAAACAACTGCTATAGTGTAAATTGAACAACCGTGTAATTTACTTGCATTAGACGCTAGAAAGGTTATTATTTAATGACTGGTTTAAAAGTTTCGAGTTATTTAGCGTGGGCCGTACCATAACACGGGATTCAAGGAAGTCCAAAAATTACTAGAAGTAATAATTTTTGACGTGATAATTTTATTTTGAGCAAAGGTGATGCTAGAATTATATTTATGACCATTGCTATGTGACAACAGGATTCGTTTTATTATGCGTAAAAATAAATAATTTCTTTTTATCCATTACTTAGTACTAATTTAAATTAATTTTTCTAATTCTGTAGCAATAAGTTGCAAAAATTTTAACGTTGTATTTGTTAAAAGATAACAGAACGTCACATAAAACCGTTTATCGCATTATTTAATCGCATAAACGAATGAATCAGAAGTTTTCCGACAAAATGGTATTAAAAGAGCAAATAAAGCGGTTTATGATCTAGATTTTTATTCAGATAATAACGTACTGAATTTTGCCAACAGTCTGAAAACGACTGAAAAGTTAATAACATTTTTATCGATTACATATTTGAAAATACTAAACCTCACCTCGATATTTATCACTGTTTAACAAAATTGTATTAATACATATGTGATATTAGACTAACTTTAAATTTAAATTAGTTTATATCGTATTATATGATATTTTTAATAGCAAAACCTTGAATTGATTAACATACAGCAAGTTTTTGGTGTTGTTTTGTTCGTGGGGTTACACAGCGATACGAAGCAAACGAGTTTCAAACTGTAAATCCACAAGATTTAACAGACAATGGGATTGCTGAGGATATGAAACTTGAGTTGCGTGAAGTTAGAGTGACTCTTTTAGCCGACGAAGAAAATTAAACAGAAGATCAAAGTTGATTTGTTGCCGAAAGCGGTAGAAATAAAGCACAAAAACTTTATACTTATCATCCTTATTATCAGTGTCTTATTACATGGTTTGAGGTTGTTTTCACGGTAAGATTATGGGCAGTAAAACGAAGAAAAACAATTCTTACTAAACATGTTATAATACTGCTTCTTTATTATCTGTTTTTAAGTAATAGGTATTATCTGTTTTCTGCCTCTTTTTATTCCTGTTTCTACCTCTATTACGTCTTGAAGTACTTGTAAAGTCTCAAAAGGTGTTCTACCATTCTATCTTTCTTTTCCAATACCTCTTCATTGCTGACTGTTTCTGTCTACCATATTGTAGCGAGCACGAGTGTGTTTGTGTGCGATCGGGCACACGTGTGCATGAACGGCTTATCGATTCGCCGACTAGCCGCCGGCGCCTTTCTTCATGTGCGCCGTATNTTCCCGAAAGTAAACAAAAGAGTGTTTAAAGGAAGAGACGATCGCCGAGAGGAGGAAGGAATAAATTGATCGTTGCAGAAGTGAATCCAGAAATAAATTGACAGTGATAGCAGTGAAATAAATAGCGCAGTGAATAGTGATATATCAACAGTAGTGTAAATAAATAGAATAATTCATAACCTAAGTTTAGTAATAATTCAATAGTGTTTTTAAGTTCGTTAATAATTAGTGTAAATAAATAGTTTTTGTCGTTATCAGTCAGTTAATTTTGTCAAACCCTCGTATATTACAATATTTTCCTCATCCGCCTATAATACCAGGCTAAACATTAAAAATCAGCAATGATAATTTGCATCCTTTAAGAATATAAAATTGACCGAATTATATTAGCAATAAGTTATTTATTATTTAGTCATTTTGACACAAAAAGACGAAGAAAAATTTAACTTTGTTTTCTCTTTTTATATCGTCGAAAACGTAAAGTAAAAAGGCTTTGTTTATATTACACCTTTTCAAATGGTGATGTAAAATAGCGTACATTAAATGAATCATCATTAGAGTGGGCACTACAACGATCATAAAATTATTTGAAGCGATTTTCTAACCACTGTACTGTTATTGCAAACCGATTTGTTTTTGAATTATGTATGTATGCATTTATTTATGATCAGCATTCTTGCTTTATGTCATAATGTTACATCCTTAGGGGGCATCATCTGAAATGATGTCCATTACCTATGAAATTATTGATTAATGGTATTGTTTTTATTTTATCGAACGCTAAACAGAACTGTGACATAATATTTTCATTTACATGGAAATATGATTTATTATTTACTAGTTTGAGATACGTAAGTAGTTTATTTTAGAAAACAATGTTTTGATATAATATTTTATTATAAATTAGTCTTTATTTGTAACCGAATTGATTTTTTTTTTCTTGACCAAATTGTACACTACAGTTATATGCAGTTATATATTTTGTCGATTTATGCATTTCCTTAAACAAATTAAAGATTGACAATGATTGATGTGTCTTTAATGTTATGAACAAAAATGTTCTTAACGAGGTCGAAACAATTAAGTCAAATAAATTAAGTTATTATACTTGTGAGTTATTTTTTTTAACCTTAATTTTGACCTTGTCATAAAGTTAATTAATTGGTTATAATTTAATTATATTTTTTAAGAGTCTGATTTTAATTTCATTTAAATCTTAATCTTTATTTATAATTTGACACTTAGAATAGATAAATGTTTATTCGTCATCATCGCAAGCTAATTAGTTCTAAAACAGGTTGAAAACGTACTCCTTCCTATCAAGAGCTAATCTTTGCATTTCCCGAAAACTATTAGAACATTCCACCTCACTAACTATTCTGGTGGTACGTACGGTAATTTAATCTAATTTTTCCCCTGTTTACTTCGGTTTTTGTCATTAATACCTGTATCACTAACCAGAGATGTGATTTATTTGAAATACTTGCACTTAAAATGTAAATACAAAATAAAAAATACCTATTTTTATCTTATATATAAATACTTTTTTGAGAGAAGCATTTTGTATTTTAATTAAAATACTTTTCCAAACGTGAGAGAGCCCAACAAATTCTAAACTCATTGTAAATGGATAATCTAAAATATTGGATCGATATTGTTTTTTCGGGTTCAATGTCGTAGTCCATGGAATTTTGAAGTTCCAAATTGATATAAGCACCTGTCAAATCACCACTTATCGTACCTTTAGCAAGTAACTACGAAATTCTATGAATTACGACAAAACAGCCCCCAAAACAGTATCGAATTGATATACGTCAGCTGTGTAAAACTGAAAACTACAAGATATTGTGGTGTGCTAATAAATGCGTGTAATCCAAAATTCTTAGAAAACGATCACTTATTATTAGATGAACCCAAAGCTAAAGAAACTAAAGCTTACGTTGATTATGTGCCTGGTTGGTTTCAACTGGATAAACTAGACCAGTTTCGACTAACTTCCTTAAACCAGGTTCAGCCGGTAGTGTGTGTTTTAGATCATATGATTTTATTTGTAATGTTGTTATAGCCAGTGTGTGGATTAAAAGTACTTACTGAAAACGCCAACAATTTTTGTCACAAAGCCATTGCAGGGTTTCCGCACTTAACATATAAACAAGCTTAACCCCATCGTTACATAACCATCATTCCGATGAAAGTAATAAAAGAAAAAGTACCAGAACGTAGCAATTAATCGTTATTTATTTGATTTGTTTCTTTTCTGCAATAGTTAGATAATTGTGTAGCATTTTCTAATGTGAAAATTAACGGAATGTTTAGAAGATAATTACTGTAGGTATATTTTATTATTTATACGTTATGTATACAATTATTACATTCATATTGTAATGTTCGTGGGTTTAACAAATTAAACTTTTAAGACTCACAACGACATTTATTTACACTAATTATTATTGAACTTAAAAACACTATTAAATTATAACTAACTTAGGTGATAAATTACTCTATTTATTTACAGTACTGTTACTAAATCACTATTCACTGCGCTGTCAATTTATTTCTAGATTCACTTCTGCAACGGTCAATTTATTTCTACNTTAATTGCTTTCCCGGAACGCAGGTACGACACACGTTTACAGATAGGGCGCACATGAAGAAAAGCGCCAGCGGCTAGTCGGCGAATCGATAAGCCGCTCACACACACATGCCAGATCGCATACAATCACGCTCGTGGTCGCTACAATATTTTTTAGGTTTTAGATCAACTTTTTACTTTTACACCACTTGTGAATAGTAATTTGCAAATGTGTCTAAAAATTGTGTATTAAAATTCGGAAAATTTTTGGGAAATATCGAAAAAATTATCATTATTATGGCATGGGTTTTTAAATTCATCTGGTAGCGAGTGGTTATAAAATTTCTTCCGACGCATTTAAAAATCCTTAAAGAACATCTTCCGTCCATAATTTAAATCGTACCAGTAAATAATATTAAAGCACTTAGTTCGTTCTTCGCTTTCTATTTTTAGACCAATTATTTACAGGTACGAATCTTTAAAAAGTAGCTGCACGAAAGTAAAGATCTTAAAGGTTTCATAAAAATCTTTATAAATAGAACAAAGGAAATTCGACAGTGGAATTTTACGTGTAATAAGGAAGAAAATGCAGCGCATAAACCGAAGTATTTATGATGATCGAAACGTTGCTTCAATGTTCCAAAAATAAACGCACCGGTGAAAGACTAGAGCGTAGTATGGTTCTTGTAAAATATTTGTATCAAACAATGGATTGAAACACCAGATAGTTCATTAAAGAAAATTAAAATAAAATATTAAAGTGACTGAAGTAAAAATAATGTGGCTACAGGAACCCCCGACCGAAAAACTGATCATAGCTGATACAATAAAGACAGTTGATCTCTATGAACAACTAATATCTTTGAAAAAATGTTTAAAATCACAAATTCAGAAAATTAAATACACTATTGTCGATAAAATTCAATAGCCAACTGCACTATTAATGGAGTGTAAACTAGGAATGTCTTCAATTGGACCATTTATAAGTTCTTCCTTGAAAAACAAATCTCTTTCCTTATGATTTATTCTTCACATTTTATGATAGACGTGAATTTCAAACTTGGCAATCAGTAGATTTGTTACCAAGTACAAAAAGTTGTAATTTTAAACAAAAACGTCACGTTTTTACTATAATAAAAAAATCGGGAGGTAGTTCAGCATTTAAAAATGCATAAATACGTATACATGTTGTGATTTGATAGTTGAATGTTAATGAAAGCGATTTATTATGTTGAAGCGATTTCACGAAACTTTTATTGCAAATACTGAATTCGCTTGTAAGCGCAAGTGTTAATGGTAGTTATGTAGAAGGTCGTTTATTAATTTTAGAACTAATTTTTTCGGAAAAACAAACGGTCGCTCTTGGTTCGGCGCCAAATTGATTTTTGCGATGTATGTAGATATATTTTAAGGGCAACGACATTTCCGTATTGTTGGAGCTGTGCGTGGTGAATTTGCGTAGAAACCATTTAATATTTGTAGTTATGTATATTATTGTACTAACCGCAGGTGCTTGAAAGCCTATTCATTTTCATTAACTGGTGAGAATCATGATTAGAATTTATAGGAGGAGGCGGACATGCCTCATGTGGCATATGTTGGCCTCATGTAGCAAATGAGGGTTATACAGTAGATTCCTCGCCAGGATCCCACAAAAAAAGAACAGCTACGCTAAAGTAAGGTATGTCTTGCGAATATTTCGTTTAGACCATTGCTTAACATTCGGGAGGACGCCGGTTCAATTCCGGGTCCGTCTGCCTTGGTCCAAGTTTTTCTGTGGTTTCCTTGGATCACTTAGGCAAATGCTGGGGCAGTAATATTCCACAGATAATCTTTCATTCTCTTCTGTCTTCATTTCGTCCGTCTCATCTTTCTCACCCGAACCACCACCCACCCATTCCCACGATTCCTGAAAGCAGGCTGAAGAGGGCCTTCCGCCCTACCTTCCGGCATAGTCCGGAGGGACTGCCCGCCCACCAGCATTAACGGCTGGTGGTAATGAAACACCCAAAAGTTTTTTTTTCTCATGTAGCAAAAGAGGGTTTTACAGTAGATTCCTCGCCAGGACCCCACAAAAAAAGTCCAGCTAGTAGTCCTGAAGTAAGGTATGTCTTGCGAATTGTTCGTGGCAATCCCACCGTCTGCTTTCTAGGGGTCTGTTTCAGCAAGCAACTCTCATACAATTAGTGAATCTTGTGGTTATCTGCTAGTGAATTATATTTGAAAATTGCCACAGGAGGCAGTGTGGCTAACCTCATTCTGACCCTAGCAGCCCTTGTCCTAAAATTCTAAGTGAATCGAAACATTAAAGTTTTTTAAATTAATAAATTAAATATTAGAAAAGAAGCGCTTGTGGCCGGGATATATTAGGCATCTAGTTATTAAGTGATTGACGGTTACAGCTAAAGGTAGTAATTTAAATGTTCTACAAAAAGTTTTGGTGTTACTTTTCCAATTTCGACAAGGAATATCAATAATTCATAATTCATAAATTACAAACACGAGAAATTAATCGATTTATAGGGGTATATGATCAACAAATAATCTAAGAAACGCTTTGGTATTATAAGAGTTACAAGCTTTATGAAAGAGTCGGTTCATCTGCAAGATTAAAAAAAAAAAGTGTCTAATAATATTCCTCCTGGCTTAGGAACACAATCATATCTGCATATAGTAGGCATTTTAATAAATGGTTAATAAAAGTTTTTATGAGATTTATTCACAAATAAATATCCCAGTATCTTATCTCAAGCCTACGTAATTAATTTGTATACTTTGTCTGGAGGTTTTGCATTATTGAACATAAAAAATGAAAAGAATATAATTACTACCTAGGTAGGTACATGGTCTCTGTTTCATATTCATATCCATCATATTTCTTATCGGAGCTCGTACTTTTTACATTTATGGACTTTTAATCATTTTTCATACTTTTTTTAATGAGAAACTGTTACAATTGCTAATGTTAAAAAAACGATTACTTTTCAATTTCTGACACAATTTAGAGTATTAGACGATAGAACGTAAGTGGAAGTATTGTTTTAATTTGTTGTAGTGTTTTAAGAAAATAATTGTTATGCAATATAAATCTTAATGGTTTCTAAATATCTACAATTAATTTTGTCAGTAACTGACAAGTAAAGCAACTGCAATATTGAACTGGTCATATTATTAGAAATGAATTTTAATCTGACGAAATTAGATTATCAACCAAAAATTATAGTGCCCCTAATTAAGTGCCAATAATTAATTTCGTCGAATTGCGTATAACAATGTAATAATTTTTAGTGGCAAAATCGTTAGGTAATAAATTTTTTAATTGTTACTCAAAAAATTCTGTCGTGTAAAAAAGTACATATCCATAATGTATATACTAAACGTAGATAATTTTTATGGTTGGTGTAAAAAGTTAATTTGAACAATTTTTGAAATGTTCGATTTTATTATTTGGTATTGTAAAAAAGTAAAACGAATTCAAGAAAGTCATTAGATGATAAGGTAGAAAGCTAAAACAAATCCGAAATAATCTGACGATTATTATTAACATAAAAATGCTTCGTCGTTAATTAGCTAACCAATTAATTGAGTTTTTGAGTCATTGCTCTGTCATAAAACTTCATGGTTGGACTTAATAGCAAGTAGAACTTTTTTTCAGTTCACTTACCCTGTCCCCTTGAATAGCATTCCAACGAACCGCCACTGGTCATCGATTAAAGTTAATAAGGATATGCAGTAATATGTAATACGGTTACAAGCTATGAGAATATTTTATTATAGAGCAATGACTCTAAAGTCCGAAACTATAATCTGCAACCTTGAAGACAAAGTTGATCCAACCAACGAAAATATCTTTAATTTTGGAAATATCTCGTAGTAAATAAAAATTACTTCATACACTTCTACATATAATATGATCTTTTAACATTTCAAATTAACAAATGTAAGGAAATCTACTAAATTTAACTTTTAACAATCCTTTTTAGTAGCAGCTTTCCCTTTTGAATGCAAGTGAATTATCACTTTCCTTATTTCTTCAACAAGAAAAACTCAAATTACAATTGAAATGTACATAATCTGCACATTTAATTAATTATTTTAGTTCACGTGTTGATTTTGTATTTGTTTCTTTTCTATTTGCCCATGTGTGGACAAATTCCTTTCAGTACACCTAATATTTGCGTTTTCCTTGTATAATCGTGAAGTTTTCTATTTTTCTAGGTCATTGTTGTTTTGATTGACTCGCGTATTCACTTGCAGACAATAATCAGGAAGTATGACAACTTTGTGGATTATGTTCATACCACATTGTATGACATTTTATATTCTGTATTGATGTTCTTATCTAAACGGCTGTTATATTATTAAATGATGTAATAAGGTGAAAATTTGTGACTTAGTACTAAAACCAAAACTTTAGCAAAACAGTTAAATTGTCTTGGAAAATGCTATAAGTTTATGTATTTAAGTAATTTTCTGGTTTTTATAACCATCAATTTGAAAATAATCGTGACTGCTATATTTTTAAATAGGGTATTATGGCGGCCAGCGTCCATTAAATCGATTGTTACTTAGCGTCACCTAACCTATTTAACATAAAGTAGGTATTAATTGTAAGATGAATACTTTATGACTTAATCGGAATCAGATAATACTTAAGAGTATTAAGCAGTTTACATCCAAATTTAACTATAGCTACAAATAACTTTGAAAGTAAACATTAATTTAACATCTTCCATAAGCATGCGCACACAGATTATAATAATTTACCCATATTACTCACATCATCAGTTTATGTACCTTTCCATGTTATGATTAATTACAACAAATAAAATTGAATGTTTATTTTTACAACATCTCCACACTTTGATCTCGTTTGCCGTATCACTTTGGCACCAGCCCAAATTTACCGAAAGCTATAAACATTAAGGGACTTTTTTTTCATAAAAAAAAAACTATTAAGGCGACGTGCTTGCATTAATTTTACCACAGAATAAGTGGTCTGAATAGATACTGTCATCAGAAGAATAAGTGATTTCCGTCTGTAACATTTTGACCTTTCTTTCCGAAGTTCAAGAACATTACTGTTTAAAAGGATCCCAACTTTCCTTCGTCGTACAAAAGTATTGAAGTAAAAGGGTGTATTATATATTACTTTCTATTTCGTGTCTTTTTGAAGTTGTACCTACTTTAGCATGAAACAGACAACTGCCCGCATATTGCTAGTTCAAGGGCGGAATCAGTAATTTTATTTAAATACGAATTTAAAAACAAAAATACCTAATTTACTGGTGAAATAAATGATTAAATAGAAGATACCCTTGTGAAAGTGTGACAGTTGCTGGAGGGTTGTTCGGTATGCTTACGCACAGTCGTCGATCGATCTAGCCGGGATGAGCAAAGATAGGTAACTGCTCTGTTTAGCCCTTAATGTTATATTAGAGGTGGAGATATTTGTATTTAGAGCGTTCAATGCCACAAACTACTTAACAGCTGAACAAGCTTATTACTTTGCTCATTATTTGTAATGGCATCGTGAAAAATGGTCATCATCATCATAAGATCGTCAGTCCTAAGACTGGTTGGACACGTACCTCCACTCTTTCCTATCCTGAGCTAAACTTCGCATTTCCCTAAAACTAGAATAGTCCACATCCTTAACTATTTGCGAACAGTAATATAATCTAGGTCTACCTCTATCCCTCCTAACTCCTGTTTATGCCTCTAATATGTCTCTGACTAGACCTTCATGNTTAAATCATTACGAATCAATTTCAGTTTCAGATTCAACTCTCGTGCAACAAAAATAGAAAATATTGTGACAAAGAAACGTCTACTTTGTTCGTTTGGTGAAAATTTTGCCTTACTTGTATACCTTTTACATAATGTAGCTTCAATACGCTTGAAGAGAACCGTTTTAATAATTAATTAATATTGAAATGGTTAACGGGCAGTTCGAAAATAAATCCTAGTGTTTCCGATTGACGAAGAGACAGAAGAGATACAGCGAAAGAAGGAGACGGGTGGGCGAGGGGTACGAGCAAGCCACTCTGCTAATGAAATGAAGCGGAGGTTGGCTCTCTGGAGCGGGTTAATTTCACAAAGCCCTCATTAGGGTTCATTATTATTTAAATTGACATCTTAGTACTTCCATTTAAAAATTCCGTCTAAGTGGAAGCACAAAGAACTCACTTTAAATAATGTACGTAATATTCACGTTGTCGACCTGCCCATTGCAAGCAAGATGGCCTGCCCGACACCCTTCCGCGCTTCTATCGCATCGCCCCGTTGTAATCATTAAGGGGATGTCTCTTTAGGTGAACGCAAGTCGGAATTTAAAAAGATTTTTAATGGGTTAGGTGCAATCGTATGCAATCGACCGTTACCGACGTCGTTGTAGTCGCGGTCGTCCACAATGGAAGCGGCAGAGGAGACGCGAACAATGTGGCACATTATTAAGTATGCGATGCGGTGCGACGCGGAACGAGCTTTCAGTCTCGAAAAGCTCGCTCGCTGCTACGCTTTCCAAGAATTGTTGGGTGTCCGAAGCGCTCGTAAATTCTCGTGAAATTTACATTCGCCTCCGCTCTTGTTTCTAAACTGGACTTAATGAAAAATAAACCGGTCACAATACACTATTGTACAATTAAATAACCCGAGTGTCATTTTGGACGTGTGGTAAGTACTTGTTAGTGTAATCGAATCAGATCCAGTATTAGGTTGTCCGAATAATTCGAAAATGTTCCTTATATTACATGGACGAATGTCCTGCTACTGTCTTCCAACCACCAATTGCTATCATCGTTTTATGGTGTCGCCTCTGTACGCCATAATACTAACATTACAAATAGTATAGAAGGCCAACAGTTAAAAACAGACATCGAGCTGTATGGCCTAGAGGTTTAGACTATTGCTTAGCATTCAGGAGAACGCCGGTTCGACTCCGGGTCCGTCTACCTTGGTCCAAGTTTTTCTATGGTTTCCTTGGATTACTTAGGCAAATGCTGGGGCAGTAATATTTCACAGATAATCTTTCATTCTCTTCTGTCTTCATTTCGTCTGTCTCATCTTTCTCACCCGAATCACCACCCACTTATTCCCACGATTCCTGAAAGGAACCTGAAGACGACCTTCTGCCTTACCTTCCGGCGTAGTCCGGAGGGACTGTCTGTTCACCAGCATTACTGGTTGTTGGGAATGAAACATCCAAGTTTTTTTTGTCACTGAGCAACTGAAGGTTAAGGTTCATGTCATTCTAAACTATCTTTAACCGCATATACTGGTAATATACAAAATAGAACTTATTGTAGCTTATATTGACTGGCAATTAGTTCACTATAGTGTTTCATCCGGATTAGGATTGCCTGAAGACTGATAAGGGATAAATCAGGCTTCCATGCTGTTTCATTATATTACAAATGACTTTAAAAAGTTTGATAAGCAATATTACATACAGAATGGATCAGATAAAAAACTAAATTCTGTATCATGATCCAGTTCGTAATAAGATTCGTAATATTAGATTCTCATAAGAAACTGGAAAGGAAAGGATACTGTACGCTAATCAGTTTCTGATCAGGTGATCAGATTAAGGAATGGAGTACTGTACTCCGATCACGAACTGATCAGATTACTGTATTACGGAAAATCTTATCCGGACCTGATCATAATCCGGTTTCCCTTAACTAATTTTCAGTTGGGACGCTGCTTTTGCTTGTGGCGGACGAATATGAGATGTTATTAGGCTAAAAAAGATGATAATGTTTCGGAAGTCTTGACTTTTGCTTGACCTAAAGCTTTACCTTGGAATAATATGCAATTCCCTAAAGGGCGGCGTCACGTATAAATAACCTGTTTAACTCAGTCGTTCCTTTTAGTACAGCAACTGGATACGTTGTTTTCGGCATGTTTTATTCAGGTGTTACTTCGTTTTGTTTACAAATACTTCCCTTAAGGATTCAGGCACAAAAAATAACAAAAAAACATATTACATTTTTCTCAATTTATTGACGACTGTGAAAATCCATTTTCCTACCAATGGTAGGCATGTTGTGAGCTACTACTGCTAATGCCAGTAAAAGTTGTTGTAGTTCGGCACTGTACTGTTTTAAGTTTTGTAATAAATACAGTGTAAACTCTATATAACGACACTTAAGGGACTGAACATTTTTCGGTGGTCGTTAAATGGAGAGAAATAAAAGATATTATTTTACCATTCTATAATAATATGCATTTACCAGTATAGTACACATTTTACACAGGAACATTATTATTCATACATTGCGTATAGCCTGTTATCTTCGTCTGATGTTTTTTGCTGCTCCAATATTTTAATTGTATTTTTTTACGTATCTTACTCATATCTTGAGATACTGCCGGATCAACTTGATTATATAAAAAGTATTTTTTTAATAGTTTCGCTGCATCAAGTGCTTGTTTGATGCTTGGTGGAGGGACAGGATCGTCTTCTTCAACAACGTACACAGCTGCAGTTCTTATTTATTTCGGCAACTTAGATTTAATGATTTATAATGCCGCATTGTTGTCGTTAAATGTAGTGAGCGTGACGCTATATAGAGTGTAATATTGTATAGAAAACAATGTAAACCAACCAAAGTCGAGCAATTTCGACGTTTTAAGGAGTTTGTCGTTAAATCGAGTGACGTTATAAAGAGTTTACACTGTATATGTTAATAAGTAAAGTTTGTACCACCTATAGGTATAAAAGTAGTTATTTTGAGGAAGGCGTATCAGTGTCTTCCTGGACCATTTTAAAATTCTGATTACCAGATGTGTGCTGGTTGCCACCCAAGCCGAAAGAAACCTATAAATGTATCACTGCAACGTAATTAACGAGTTCAGATGAAATCAGATGATGTTTTTTAATTTATACCGTTGTATTTTCGTTATTCTGCGGAAAGTTTTGCTTTCACACAGCGCTACTGAGAAAAATCGATGAGATAGGTACGCTTTCCCAACCCATATTATTGTCTCGCATTTTTATTCTTGTTTCTTGTTATAAACTACCGATGTCTGTTACTACATACGTATTTCCAACTGTATGAAATGCTTTTCGAAAATACATTTCCTCTCTGAATAATACATGCATCATCTACATAGAGGAACCACAAGTTTTCACATGTGTCGTTAGATTTTGTCGAAGTAGCAGTAGCTTTTGTTCTTCTGCTGGAGCAAGCAATCTATTATGCATCATATTACTGTTGCAATTAATTCCCATTTAGTCGCTGTAATTTACGTTTACATAATGAATGTTTAGTTCTCAGGTCGTAGTTTATGATTTCGTAATGGTTGGTTATTATCACATGCAAGCTCTCAACACCTTATAAATTTCACACTTTAAATTGCAATAAACATTTCTAGTCGCAAATATAATCGATGCGCTGCAAGTAGACAAATTATGCAGGTGCTTACACACTTGTCTTTTCTTCTCTCAGCGCCCTATTTTCGAATGCTATACTGCAAGAAACAGTTGCGGTTACAAATATAATCGTTGCGCTGCAAGTAGATAAAAATGCAGGTACTTACAGCGCCGTATTTTCACATGTTATATTACAACAAACATTTCCACTCGCAAATATAATCGATGCGCTGCAAGTAGACAAAAGGTGCAGGTGCTTACACACTCGTCTTTTCTTCTCTCACCGCCCTATTTTCGCATGCTATACTGCAACAAACAGTTCCGGTTGCAAATATAATCGAGACGCTGCAAGTAGATAAAAATGCAGGTGCTTACAGCGCCGTATTTTCACACGTTACATTACAACAAACATTTCCACTCGCAAATATAATCGATGCGCTGCAAGTAAACAAAAGATGCAGGTGCATACTAATGTTTCACCTGCTATCAGCGCTCTGTAAATTTCATAGATTATACTACAACAAACTTTTTTAGTTACAAATGTAATCAATGCGTTGTTGCAAGTAGATAAAAAAAATTACATGCTCTCTCTGTCACTGCTACTGAACTTTGCCGGATACGAAAATTCTACTTTTTATCATGTTTTATCATGGGAATTATACATGTTACAAAGTACCGTCCAGATATGTAAGATTCTTGTTTATTGATTTGTAAGATTACGTGGTTTCAGAAGAGAGCACTAATTACACGTGCCACAAGTGGTGTTGTATGAATGTGACCTATTTTTGAGATTTAATGGCCTTTTTGTGCTTACCAACGAGAGGACGTGTATTTATTTCCACGCTCTTATAATAGTTTGTAGAATTGTATTCTTTAAGTTGAGCGTCTCGGAAAATTATACAAGTCAAGATGGTCAAATAATCTAGAAGAGTAATTTAGATAATTTTAAAAAAACTTATTTTTGAATTGTAACTGAGGGAACATTATACTCCTGTCGGGCATTCTTTAAGCCGTGTTGATGTAGTAGAAGCAGTATACACTCATTTTAATTGACAAATTGAACTGATCAATTACGTAAACAGTATCTCTTAGTAATAGTACAGTTTTTAATTTTTGCATCAAAAAGTAATCGCTAGTCGGTATATGTGTTTTTATAGCTGTAGCAAGCGATGCCAACGTTCTCTTATTGAGTTACGGAAAATTCACTTTCCTCAATACGGATCCCCTAGTTGACGCCATATCTTTTGCAAAATCCAATTTCCAATTTATATTCACAAAGTGTCTGAGTGTTCGCACTATATCCTGCGAGAAATTTATTCCACGGCTTTATAATTTGAGAATTAATTTTCCGTCTTTACCTTAAGCTCATTTATTTATGACGGTATTCTAGACTTATTATTATATACTTAACATTCTCATTTATTTTGATAAGAAGATAGAAAATATCGCATTTCCCTCTGAATTTAAATATATCAAAAGTAAATTCTTAATTATAAGTGACTATGATGAAGCCAAATATTGGTATTATCTTAAAAGAACTTCTAAATAAAATGATGTAACCTAACCCAACGTAACCTAACCTTCTAAAGAAATTTCGACGTAATCGTTCGAGTTGAAGGAAGGTGTTCTCAAGTTCTGAAGTATGGGACAAAGACTGGAATAAAATTGACCATGAAAGTTTTCAAAATATTTCGATCTCCTCGACTTTCCTTGTTTTAGAATCGTAATAGGTCAAATACGTGAAAAATAAGGAAAGTAACATTAAATTTCATTGTTAAGAAAACATAGATATATTCCAAATCGTATATTTCGTTAAGAAGAATATTATAGGGTTGTTCGGAAAGTCATTTCGTTTTTTCCCGACAGAGGATTTAATTGTATTCTTTTGCACCCAACTTCACATTTAAGCCGTACAATTTTTATATGCTTTGAGAGCTCATATAGTAAGGCTTGTGTGTGAAAAATTCCAATTAATTCTACGCAGTAGTTTTTGGTTGGTGCCCTTTTAAATATGGAGAGCGATAAGCAGCATTTTCGACATATCTTACTGTTTTACTACAGAAAGGGTAAAAATGCTGTTCAAGCCAGAAAGAAATTGACTGATGTGTATGGAGAAGGTGTGTTGACAGTACGCCAGTGCCAGAACTGGTTCGCTAAATTTCGATCCGGCAATTCTGATGTCGAAGATGCACCACGTTCGGGAAGGCCGGTTGAAGCTGATAAAGACGCGATAAAGGCATTAGTTGATGTGAACCGGTGAATAACAACACGTGAGATCGGATTGAGGTTAAATTTATCAAATTCAACAGTTTATGACCACTTGAAAGGCCTGGGATTATCCTCGAAGCTCGATGTATGGGTTCCCCATGTTCTCACAGAGAGAAATCAGGGTCACCGCATTGACGTCTGCGATTCGCTTCTCAAACGTCACGAAAATGATCCGTTTTTGAAGCGCATCATCACTGGGGACGAAAAATGGGTTGTATACAACAACGTCAAACGCAAGAGGTCATGGAGCTAAAAAGATGAACCGGCTCAAACCATTTCCAAAGCCGATATTCACCAAAAAAAGGTGATGCTATGGTGGGATTTTAAAGGAATCGCTTTTTTGAGCTTTTACCGGATAACACAACGATTAATTCGGAAGTCTACTGTCATCAGCTGGACAAACTGAATGATGCACTTCAACAGAAAAGGTCAGAACTAATCAACAGGAAAGGTGTAGTGTTTCACCAAGACAACGCGAGACCTCACACAAGTTTGGTCACTCGCCAAAAGCTTTTACAGCTTGAATGGGATACAATGCTACACCCACCATATTCTCCAGACCTGGCACCATCGGATTATTATTTGTTCCGGTCACTCGAAAATTTTTTAGACACCTCAAATGAGGAGGTCAAAAACCTCCTCGATCAGTTTTTTGCCAGCAAAGACCAAAAATTTTATGAGCGTGGAATTATGCTACTACCAGAACGATGGCAAAAGGTGTTGGACCAGAACGGTCAATATATAATTTAATAAAGTATTTGTTTACTATACGAAAACTGTCTTTCATTTCCACAAAAAAACGAAATGACTTTCCGAACAACCCGATAGTTGTACGTTACAGGAAGTTGTTCATTATTAGAGTCTCATTATAGAGCAAGAGTATGTAAGTAATTTAAGGTGTAGTCCACATGTCAAGAAAAAATATATTTCTTTCTCCAAAAAATAATAAGGGCGACGCTCATTACTCAAACGTAACTTGTTATCCACAGAAAAATGTTTTTAAATAATTTGAGTAATTTATTTTCAAAAAATTTTTGGCGATCCAGTTTTTGATCTTCCGCCAGTTGCCGATCGTCGTTATAGAGTGTTTTTATACTGTATTAAACATAATTCAAATAAGAAAACACCCCGTACATATACTTTTATTTATGGTTGCTGTTATTCTTATTTAAAACTAAATTCGTAAAGAAATTTTCGACTATGTAATTTGTTAAAAATTCTTTTGCATGTTCAGCTTCAAAATGTAAGTTGTATTGGCAGTGAGTGCACATGAGAAAATATAAGGTACCTACATGTGTAGGCACTAGAATTAACTATTTTTAATTATTACACTTGTTTTACAAAATGTCATGGGGTATCTGGACGCGATGAAATTAGAACGGCGGCGGCGTCAGGTATGCCAAAATGAAAATTACGATATTAGACTTGAGCGTAAATATGCAGTTTAAACAAGTTGTGTGACTATAAATAGGAGGGAGGATAGTTTTAGTTGGGAAGTTAATGATCGAAACCAGATGTTTCCCGATATAACTCCTTTATGATTTTTATTTTACCGGAACGTGCTTATTTTGTGTTGTAAATGTGTATTCTGTACGTACTGATCAGGAAAGATTTTAATGCATTACTTTAAATAAAGATAAGTGAGGATGGAAGGAGTAGTAGGGATATAAAGCAGAGGATAGCGCAGGGTCGTGTCGCTTTTAATAAAAAGAAGTCACTTCTATGCTCGCGAACGGTTAATTTAGAAATTCGAAAAAGGTTGTTGAAGGTGTATGTTTGGAGCACGGCGCTGTACGGGTGCGAAACATGGACAGTGGGAGCGGCGGAAAAGAAAAGGTTAGAAGCGTTCGAAATGTGGTGTTATAGGCGGATGATGAGGATATCGTGGGTAGAAAAGGTTAGAAATGAAGAGGTATTAGAAAGAATAGGAGAACAGAGGACTCTATGGAAGTCAATAAGAAATAGGCGAGATAGGTTGGTAGGACACCTTCTCAGGCATGAAGGTCTAGTGAGAGACTTATTAGAGGCAGAAACAGGAGTTAAGAGGGGTAGAGGTAGGCCTAGATTAGATTACTCTTCGCAAATAGTTAAGGATGTGAGCTGTTCTAGTTTTAAGGAAATGCGAAGTTCAGCTCAGGATAGGAAAGAGTGGAGGTACGTGTCCAACCAGTCTTAGGACTGATGACCTTATGATGATGATGACTTTAAATAAAATAAGAGAAACAAAAGATAGTGTCAAGAAAATTGTTTGAAATTAATTATTTAAGGATTATGGAGCCACCCTATTAATAAAATATCCAAAATTTTCCAGCCGTTTGTCCCCGATTGCAAGGGGAAAATGTGAAACGCCGCTAGATGCACTTTAAGACCTTATATGCGAATGTTTTCTATATCCAAATCTTTAAAAAACAGATTCCACTGTATATGCAGTAAATGTTCCTTATTCACTGTTGCAATCGGTAAACAGAAAAGAATTCGGTGTCATTTATTAAGGCGATTAACCGCAATAGACCGCTCGTGCCTATTGAGAATTTTTCCGAAAATATTAGTTTCTATTCTAAATATTGTGATTTAACGCTGCTAGATAAATATATAATTTTTTGTATGGTAACAGACAACGGTTCACACTAACTCGGTACGTTTTTGGTTTTCAATAATATGGTCATTAAAAGCTTTTACAAGTGCTTAAAGTTGATGTTTCTTATAGGACACATATTTTCAATAGAAATTAAAAAATTAAGAAATGCCCTTCGATAAGCTTTAGAACAAAGCTGTATCTATCTTACTACAAAATTTCAAACCTCTATTTTAAATATTAAACTCATGATATCTAGAACCGATAACCATGGCGCGTGTACCACTGAATCCCCTTAATGCGTCGGCCTCTTTTTGAATAGAAAAGGATTCGGTGTTATTTTTCAACGTATCAGCATCTTTTGAGTACTGTTGGCTCGTGCCGAGGCGACTTTTATAAAAGATGTAACCGAGTGGACTAATTTCAAAATTCAAAACAAGAAAAAATCACTACATTTTTTAAACTCTTGCCTAAATCTGATTATAACGATCAATTTTAATTGCGAATTTCTCAATAAATTGATTGTATTCTGATACATATTGGTTTTATTTTGGAACCTTAGAACGTATCCCCTATGATCCCATACTAATTACCATCCCATATCCGCGGTTTCTGTATTCGCGGCATATTCATGGAACGTATACCCCGCGAATAAACAGTTTTTAGTGTAAGTAATTCATGTGTTTTAATTTTTGTTGTAGATGTTTCAATACAAGTACGTACGTTTCACATATAACGAAAACACGTGTCGAATGTTATCAAACGCTTATTAAGTATGTATTATAGACATTAATCCACTTTACATGTAACCTTGTTCGTTTAAAACGACCTCTGGAGTTGCCAGGTAACCTTGTAATCCGAAATTCACACGTAAAATACGTTGCATGCATTCGGAGTTATTAGCGTGGGTATTCGTGAAATTTAATGGAGGAACCCAAATTAATCTAATTGCAACTACCAAAACAAACACAAATAACTAATTAGCGAGAAACGTTTATTTATCGTTGGTCACCGTTGCCTAGTTTCATTTGTTAATTAATAAAACTGTAACATATTTATTATTATCATGGTAAAAGTCCTAATTCCTTTTTTTCAACGAAGTTCCATCCGAAGAAGGCCTAAATCGGTGGACCTACAGATTTGAGGGTTGGAGGAATATTGCATGAGTAATTACTTTACGAGGAATTTTATCAAAAGCTGTGTTCATGTGACTATCTGACAGACAAGGCAGAGCCTAAACTAGAGGACCAAATATTAATCTTAAGGGAATATGTTTTGAGTATCTAGAAGTGTCTGTGTACTCTGAGGAAGGATTTTTTGAAATGCAGTTGAAAAGGTGGACTTAGAGTTTTGAAATTTGAAAGGCAAATTACTTAGGTACTCTAAGAGAGACCTTTTTCAAATTAACCCCCAAAAACGGTGAAGAGAGGTATTCATGTAACTGACTGACTGACAGACAGAGCAGAGCCTAAACTGGTGGACCAAATATTAATCTTAAAGGAATATGTTTTGAGTATCTAGAAGTGTCTGCCTACCCTGAGGAAGGATTTTTTGAAATGCAGTTGAAAAGGTGGACTTGGAGTTTTGAAATTTGAAAGGAAAATTACTTGGGTACTCTAAGAGAGACCTTTTTCAAATTAACCCCCAAAAACGGTGAAAAGAGGTATTCATGTAACTAACTGACTAACAGACAGAGCAGAGCCCAAACTGGTGGACCAAAGATTTTAAATCTTGTGGTTTTGAGTGTTTAGAAGTACAGTAAAAAGCAATTTTTTGAAAATTCCCGTAACGAAAAGCTTAAATCGGCAAACCTAGAGATTTGAAATTTGAAGGGAGTATTACTTGGATGCTCTAGGAGGAATTGTTTTTAAATTCGAACCCCAAAAGCAGCGAAAGGGGGTTTTCATGTTACAGACTGACAGAGAAGGCAGAGCTTAAACTGATGGTGCACCAGAGATTTGAAATTTTGAGAGAATATGTCTTTTTACGTAATTACAGTTTGTATTGTATGGATTTATTAGGTCGTATTTCTAAAGGTTTGCGTTTTTATCGTTTTTTTGACTTACCAAAATTTCGTATTTTTTATTTAGTTAGCTCTTATAATACGAATGAAGATTTATCTACTTTCGAATCAACTCATAACTACCTAGGAAAAGTGTAGGACGCTTTGAAAGTTCCAAAAAGTCTTGTAATGAATCACAGACTTCTATCTAATGGAGATAATTTCCCTGGTCTTTTTATCAAGTTCCTACTCTATTTGGCAACTCAGTTTGCTAACTTTAGACATTTCACCCTGATTGTTGTGTGCATGTACCTACAGATGTTTGTGAAGATTTTCATGGTTGCCAAAGTCAAGCTGATATTTATTGTGCCGGAACTGTAGACAACATACCGCATTGAAAATTGCTTATGCAGTAAAATTTTATAGTTAAACGCGGAAGACGATAACATTGCGTGATTTTCAGTCTTAAAATTTCCCTGAAAGTTTAGGAAATATTACTGTTACCAACACATTTATTCACAGTTATATGCCACCAGAAAAATTGTTGATTTTAAACGCTATACAAAGAGATACTATCAAATTATTGATAAGTAAATGTAGGGCATATATAGTCCAACTTTTGTAACTCGAACATTTATTATTTGAAATCATTACTATTAAATTTTAATATCTTTTTGTTCTCTTGACTTGATATTGTTTTACATTTGTTTTAAAATCTAACTCAATTTTTCTAATTTGAGATTCGAGTGGATTTTACCTGTAAACCTTAATTTAATTCGAATCTCTACTGTGCTGCATATAGTTCTATTTCAGTTGATAAGTTTTATTTTAGATTTTTTCCTGGAAATACCTACGCAGACATTCTCTAGATTTATGTCAGAATTCCAATTTAGTAGAAGACTTTCTTATGTAATAGTAGATTGCATTGTTATCCTGACGAAAACAAGTGATACGAAGTTTTTTATGTGCTCACGGGACTGCTATAAGGGTATATGTAGGTAGTAAGGTAACAAAAACGGATCTCTTCGTTGCTCAAGAACAATTATTTGAGAAATTCGAAAAAGATTATCAAAATGTTTTCAAATTTTTTGGAAAATTGACCCAGGATAGGAAGGGGTGGAAGTTCCTGTCCAACCAGTCTTCGGATTGAGACCCTACGGTGGTGATATAAAATTTTAATCATACCCAACAGTAGCTGAAAGAATAGTAATTTATTTACTGCACGCAATTGTCCAGGGTGACTTTTGAATGTGAACCAATGAAACAATTCCAGGATCATGTATGTGAACGAATTTTCGTGGAAAAAAGGGATTAATTCAAAAATAAATTTACACGAATGCTTTACTAACATGCAATTGTAATCGATAAAGATAAATCTGCTAATAAAAGTGGTTAGTGCGCCTTACTATTGAGTTCTCTTCACAAATTTATTATAAGGTGCTTTTATACTAGATTATTCCCTTTTGATGATGTGACAAGTCAGTCTTATACAGTTAGTCTTCTGTTTCTACTTTCCCCTACAAGGTTATTTGAAAACTTCCCTTATTTTCTCGATTGTGCTTTTTTCTCTATGAGTCCCATTCTTCTGGAAAATTATTATCTTTTTCTGTATTTATAGTTAAAATACGCATACGAATCAATATCATAAAAAATAAACGAATGCATGTGGACGTATGACACGTGATTGTTCCTTATTTCATGTTTATATCGCGTGACAGCAGCCACGAGGGTGAATTTTTAGTGGAGATTGCGACTACGTTTATCAATAACTACTTACTAAATTCACCCTTGGTAAATGCCCAAACGAATTGGAAACAGTTTGGAATATTTTCTTTAATCACTTATTTGTGCCGTTATTTTCTATTTTACGAACTCTCACATGTGAATTATAGTAGTTGCCCTTAGGTAATATATTATGTGTGCCAGATTAGGTATATTTAATCCATTATTGGTCGTTTCGATATATACATATATATAGTGCCCCCGTGCGTGCTCCTACAGTGTCCTATTAATTGATTAAATTGACCTTTTTGTTTATTTTAAGCGATTGCCTTTTCTGATTGAATTGGTGGTATTTCGGGGTGCTGCACGCAAATACAGTTTCAATTTTCTAGCTTTGCTTATTTGTAATAGGATATTATTGCAAAGTTCAAAATCCATTTTATGGTCAAGGGAAGAATTATTAATTTGCATTCTATCCTGAAGAAATGTTATTTTTCGTAGTATTGCAAATACTTAAAATCGTTATGATTCTTAAACTTTTGGTGAAATTTCATATTTTTCCACTTCTTTTAAGTGTTCTTATCGTTCGAAAAGATTAGAAGCGTTCAAAATGCGCTGTTACAAGCTAATCATGATGATAGAGAAGGTTAGAAATGAAGAGGTATTAGAAAGAATAGGAGAACAGAGGACTCTATGGAAGTCAATAAGAAATAGGCGAGATAGGTTGATAGGACACCTTCTCAGGCATGAAGGTCTAGTCAGAGACATATTAGAGGAAGAAACGGGAGTTAGGTGGGGTAGAGATAGACCTAGATTAAACTACTGTTCGGAAATAGCTAAGGATGTGAGATGTTCTAGTTTTAGGGAAACGCGAAGATTAGAAGAGCGGAGGTGCGTGTCCAATCAGTCTTAAGACTGACGACCATATGATGATGATGGTTACTCACCCATTTCCTCCTTGTCCTACGACTTTGAATGATATTTAATTTGGTATGTATGACCTTGATTGACCTTATGAAGGCTAATATGATGTCGCTTCTTGATCTTGCCTTTTGACCAACACCAAGACAGTAAGGTCAAAACGATTTCCGTATTGTGCTTCATTTTTGGTCGATCGCTTGTCGCTTATTTTACTTACAATGTTGCATACCTACAATTACTACACTACTTCGTTGCTGTTTCCGGCTGATATAAACATTGCTAAACGGAAGCGGACAGAACTTCCTATTAAAGCAGTCGTGCATTGTCTGCACATGTATTTATTTATACGTATACCATATCTGCATTCATGTACCTAAAGTATGTTAAGTAGATGTCTGCTGTTTATTCTTGTTCTCTGTTATCTCCTTTCAAATTCAAACGATTCGATTCTTGTATCGTGTATTGTTTACTTGTTTCGGGATGTTCTTTTATTAGAGATATAATATACATTAAATGTAATATTATTTGTATCTACTAAGTATCGGGTTTACAAGGTCTGTTCAAAAAGTGTCGCGAATTTTGTGTTTTTTCAAAAATGATTTATTTATTCATGAATATCAATTTTTCCAATCCTTGAAGCTCGTCAAAAAATATTTTTTTTTAATCTGGTTCAGCTGGTCCTTCGATGCCGTCTTTATCTCTTTAATCGTGGCATGGCGTCGTCCTTTCATGGGTCTCTTCAGTTTCGGAAACAAGAAAAAGTGACAGTGGGCCAGATGTAGGGAATACGGTAACTGCGGTATTGTTGGTATGTTGTTTTTGGTAACAAATTCGCGTACAAGCAACGGTGTGAACAGGGTCGTTATCATGGTACAAAAGCCAATTTTTGTTCTTCCACAAATCCGGGTGTTTTTGGAGGATTGCTTCGCGTAAATTGCGCATAATTTCCAGGGAATATTCCTTATTGACCGTTCTACCCTGTGGCAAGAACTCATGATACACTACGCCTTTGTAATCGGAGAAAACTGTTAGCAAAAACTTCTCATTCGACCTAGCTTGTTGCGCTTTTTTCGGTCTTGGCTCGTGCGGCAGCTTCTATTGGGATGATTGAGCTTTGGTTTTCACGTCATAACCATAAACCCATGATTCGTCACCAGTTATGACCCTCTGGAGTAAATTTGGGTCGTCGCGGACAGAGTCCAACAGCTCCTTAGCAGTGTTAATGCGATGCTGTTTTTGGTCGAAATTGAGCAATTTTGGTACGAATTTCGCGGCGACCCGTCTCATGACAAATCATTAGTAAAAATCGATAGGTCTTCAGCAACTTCTCTAACGGTGATTCGACGATGGTTTCAATTAATATTTGAAGCTTTTAAGGCTTTGAGTGCCATGATTACTACACCAATATCAGCGTTTTGCCGACGTTTTGTAAACGTTCCAGCGTTCGTCGTCCGGGGTAGAAGCTCCAAAGATAAATTTTTTTATTCATATAAACAGTAATCTAGAAGGAAATGAAAAAGACCTAGAGTCTATTTCGATTTGTTACTGGCCAATATTAATTGCTTGAACATAAAAAAAATTAAGTTCGTTGAACCGTTGAACGTATGTAACTGTATAACCTATAACCTGACTGATGTTGAGTGTATCGAGGCGAATTCGTAAAGTACTAAAAGTTGTATTGAAAAGACGCTTTCGGTTGGTTTTGCCAATTCATGCGGATTTTCCACACGGAGAGCTTTTTATTTAGTTGCATGAAATTCGATTATACAAAGCCGTACATACATACATATATATATATTTGTTGATGAATTGTTCAGGTTTAGCTAAAGCTTTCTACCACTTGAAAATAAAATTCGACCTTTTCAGTTCTAATTTTTGAAAGCTTTTAACCAATGCAGGGGGTTGGTTTTGAAAGGAACCAGGTCGATTCAAAATTTTCATACTATATAAACGTTTAACAAAATAATAATATGGATTTGTTTCTCGTGATTTTCAAGAGCTGTAAATATTTTTAGGAAATAAAAAAATATCTCGTTTCTGTTACTTTTATTGTATGTATTTGAGATAGCATTATTCTCAAAACTTTGACAAGTACTACAGTAACACTATAAAAACTTCTTAATAAAAATTCTATAAATTTTGAGTACATCTAAAATAGTTAACAATAATTTGAAAAGTATGTACTGGTTTACTTTTAATTTTTACAATAATGCATTAATACATATGCAGAATCAAAACAATTAATATTATAGAACACAAACGTTGCGCTAGTATCTTAAAAACACTTTTATTTATATAAATTATAGTACTTACTTAATGTATGCAATATAGAATACTAATTGCTTATTTATCGGTATTCTTGAAAAACATTTGTATTTGTTTTTTTTTTTAATTCCAAGTAATTTCAGCTATTAAGGAACTTAAGTGCATGATTGATTCCCGCCAGTTTGATGTAATTGCATTTCAATGTTCAATAGTTAGTTAAAGACAGGTTTTAAACCAGTTGTACCAAAAGCATACCGCTAATGTTTAAATATTTACTATAATTTTGTATAAATATGCACAAAACCTTTATAAAAAAGACGCTAATTATTTCCACTAATAACATGATTTATCGTTGGATGCATTAATAAAAAATTTGTAATGAAATTAAACATTTGAAGTTACTAAAACTGTCTTATGAAAAATTGATAAAAACAACACTCTATTTTGTAATCTTATTGCTGTGGAATTTGCCTGTCTGACGATGTGTTTTAGTTTAAGTAAGAAATTAAATTGTTTTAATCGACCCCAATGTAGCAGTTGTAGTTGAATATTAGGTTGAGTCATCAAAATTAACAAAATGGGGATGTTATCAATAAATAGTGTTCGTATATCTACTATTAGACTAGACCAATATAATGTTAGCGTGACGGAAAAGGCGCTGATTCATTTTTGATTGTATCATGGAAATTTCAGCCTGATAATAATGAATTGCCGATGGGGAGATTGATGGAGGGCGAAAACTAAATTTATTGGTTAAGGGTAGAGATCAAATAATGATATACCTATCATGAATTACATTGTTTACTTATTAAATGTAATAAAACATGCATTTAACTTCAAGGCACATTTTTTCAGAAAAGGTTCGATAAGAAATAGAGCTTTGAGCTTTAACGAGATCATGGTGGTAGCGATTTACAGAAATATAAACTGTTTTAATATTTATTAAATTGTTAAATGTTTGAAATTATTGTTTGGTTTATTTGTTAATGTATCATAATGCTGTAAATTGTGTAAGTACAAACCATGCACGAAGTGTAGATCAATCATCAATAATTATTATTAGGTTTACCTACTCGAGTCTGCCGATGACAGCTTTTAAGCTAATTACAATTAAAACTTAACTGCATAATTGAACAGTGTTAAAACATGTTAGCTCGACAAACGTTTGCTCCTTCAGTGTTGATGCAAACTTATCTATCATCAGCATTTAATTTTGTTAGTTAATAAACTTTTGCAAATTGTTTTTAGAGAAATCGAAGTATTATTCATGATAGGTGTTAGGGTATTCGTCAGGATAGTTAAGAGGGTGTTTATGTAGAATAAACAATAGATACTTAAGGTAAAGAAACAATGTATCGATTGGTTGATGTCGTTTTTCTAATGGATCTTCTCTCTCACAAAGGCATGCAAGTACCTAAAATTACTTGTTTTGTAACTCACAATTAGAGAGATAGAGTATTCGGAGTGATCCACACCGGTATATCAATGATATAGTGGCACTAAATCAGTCCAACAAAAATTAATCATAATACGAGGGTGGATTGATAAGTTTCCGGCCTAACCAAGAGATGACGCCACTAGGCCTACCTTGAGGTGACATTCTATAGTACCATCCTTGGATAGCTTGTAGCTATAGTTTCAGCCCGATCTCCTTGCTAGTGTAGGTTTGACAGCACGCTGAACAAGACGCCTCTGTGGTTTTCGTAAAAATGGAAAAGCAGGAAAATCGTGCTGTCATCAAATACTTTTATTTGAAGGGGTTAACGCCGAAGGAAATTAAAAAAGAGATGGACTCAACACTGGGGACATCCTCCCCGTCATATTCAACCGTTAAGCAGTGGGTTTCCGAGTTTAAAAAGGGTCGTGTGAGCACCTCTGATGGGCCTCGCTCAGGACGCCCCGTTGAGGTCACAACTCCAGATATGATCGAAAAAATTCATCAAATAGTGCTGGGAGACCGCAGATTGAAAGTGCGTGAGATAGCTGAGACCTGTAAGATGTCATATGAACGTGTGCAACATATTTTGCACCAACATTTGCATATGGAAAAGCTCTGTGCAAGATGGGTGCCGCGTTTGCTAACAGTCGACCAAAAATTGATTCGAAAAAACATTTCTACCGCAAATTTGTCATTGTATAAGCGTAATCCAAGCGAATTTTTGCGTCGATTCGTAACCGTTGACGAAACGTGGGTCCACCACTACACTCCTGAAACCAAAGAACAGTCTAAACAGTGGATTGGACCAGGGGAACCAACTCCAAAGAAGGCAAAAACAATTTTTTCGGCGAACAAGGTTATGGCTACTGTTTTTTGGGATGCAAGAGGTATTATATACATTGATTACCTTGCAAAGGGTAATACTATCACTGGTCAATACTACGCAGACTTATTGCAACGTTTGAGCCACGAGGTGAAAATTAAACGACCTCATCTGGCGAAGAAAAAAATCTTGTTTCATCACGATAACGCACCAGCGCACACGTCAATCGTTGCGACGGCTAAAATCAACGATCTAAAGTTTGAATTGATGCCGCACCCTCCTTACTCTCCAGACCTAGCCCCGAGTGACTATTTTCTGTTCCCTAATCTCAAAAAATGGCTTGGCGGTAAGAGATTTGCGGACAATGAAGAAGTAATCGAAGCTGTAAATGGTTATTTTGAGGAGCTTGACGAATCAGTCTATAGAGATGGCATTAATAGACTGGAACACCGTTATGAGAAATGTATCAGCCTTGGAGGAGATTATGTTGAGAAATAAAAAAAAAAATTTTTAAAAACCTTGTTTTTCTTGGTCAGGCCGGAAACTTATCAATCCACCCTCGTATAGATGACCATAAGTTTGTATATTATAGTAACCTGTCCAAATTTGGATTAGGATATCAGTTCACCTAGCTGCGAAAACCTGTACCAATTTCAGAAAGTCGGATTTTCAAAGTTGTTGAATTTAGAATATTGAGTCATATTACTTCCAATCAAAGAATCGAAAAAATCCCTGGAGAGATTAATTTATTCTTTTATGAAATTATAATTGAAATCCATTTTCATAATTTCTTGGATATTAGATCTTTTGTTCTCTTATCTAAACGTATTAACCCCATTTTAACTGGATAAAGCTCGATGTCTTTTAGAAGCATATCCGTTAATAATAGCAGTCTCAGTCAGCTGGCTTGTACTTACTGCTTTGGACGGAAATTCCTTGTAATTAGATTCTAGATTCGCGTTAAAAGATATTCCAGGATTCCGTAGCATAAAGTAGTGATGTACTGTAATTAAAATAATTGAATTGCTTTAACCTCTTCTTGATGAGACATGTTATTTAGCGGTAATGTTATACTGTTTCCCAGACACAAAAATGCAAAATAAGATTGTATTTGATCATTAATTAATAACAATATTTTTTGTTTAGTTATTTTTATATTGGTAAATGTCTAGATGATCGCCCTCCTTCGGGGGTGGGGGTGGGTGGGATCGAAAAAGGAGGTCTTCCCCACCACTGTACCATAAAAAGTTCGTGGCGGTCTCACCCCCGTAAAATGGGGGTAGATGGGGTTGAGGGTAGGGGGGCCGAAAGAGGGTAGAGGGGATCGAAGGAGGGTGGTCACTTGAGTAAAACTCCATAACAAATATGCGTCGGTCTCACCCCCTTAAAAAGTTACGGGGGTTGAAAAGTTGATTATTTTGACAATTTTCATACACTATAATTCAAATAAAATTCAATAAAAAAAATATTTTCAAGCGAGTGGAGGTAGGGGATCGAAAGAAGGTGGTCACTCGAACAAAACTCGATAACCTAACCTTACTTACCCTACGGATAAAGATATTTAAATAATGTTTTATATAACTTTCTCAATATTTTTATGTACTTCTCATTAGTTTTACCTTTGAATATTGTTTAAGAATGACTGTATAAATATTTACATGCCTAGAAATGTATAAAAATTGGCATATTTATTAACTTTGAACACCCATAACTTTTTATGGGGGTGAGACCGCCACGAACTGTTTATGGTACAGTGGTGGGGGAGACCTCCTCTTTCGATCCCCCCACTCCCACCCCCTTCGGGACCATCATCTAGACCTTTGTCAAGTAGTTTCTATTGGATATCATGAGAGTAAAGTGCCAATACCTTATCAAATACTGGCGGGATTGGTGGTTCTGATTAATTCGAAGTAAGTAGAAGTAAAATAAACATGTATACTACACAAAGTTCTCTGACTGACATTGTTAAAAAGTAATGTTTTTTTATCAATTACCGCAATATTTTTTTATTAAATGATAATAAAACAATAATTCTCTAGATAATTCTTTTGTTGGTTTTTATTATTGCAATATAGATATAGACCACATATTACAGAACAAACGATAATAAGTACTTACACACACTGTTTAGTCATATGTCGTTGTTCATGAAGTGTGTTTAATGTCAAGTGCCTAGAAGTCGGATTTAAATAGAAAATTATTATTTTTAGTAAGACAACGACCTTTTAAATTACACCACAAACGTCATGTGATGCGTGTCTTGTTTTTGCATGTAACATGTTGGACTTTTCTCCGAAAATGAGTTGTATAACTAGTAATTTTATTGTACAATACTCGACGTGCATTTTTTGAAATTTTAAAATGTTTACTTTATTATTGAAACAAAATAATTCACTCATAGCTACAATAATTTTCCTTGTGAGAGTTTGTATACCTCTAGCAAATGTAAACTAATATTTAGTATTGTCGTATAAATTCTTGTTAATTTTATAGGTGATCATACCATATATGTGTGTTGTTCAAATTGGTTGTAATCCTACGGGAATTGTCTGAAACTCTCCCAGGCAAATGTCACTGAAATCCGATGTGTACAGTTACAAAGGCTTTATCCGATGTTGGAGGTGTATTTTCCAAAAAATTTCACAATGGACTAATCCCCTGGCATCACTTATGTAGTTTGTATGTCAAGGGTTAAATTTTGGAAGGGTTAATCGGTTGCGGTATAATTAAAACAGGATATCATGATTGTTTTTGAAACTAGAAGTTTGTCATTTTTGTATTTCTTTCTATTAAAACAGTAATTAAAATAATAATTCAGGAATTAACAAAAGCAAGTTTTAAAGGGTAGAAGTTCAGTTAAGTGTATTGAATGAAATGAAAATAATAATTAAATGCGTCTATTTCATGTGGCATATTTTCATTAACAGAATAAATCAAGCGTAAGTTGTTTTGAACGGCGAAATGGGTGAGAACAGATTAGATCTTTTGCAAAAACGGTTACGAAGCGGCTAAGGAAAAGAAAATAAAAAATGTTACTTATAAATGACAAGTAAAATGAATGATAGCTCCAAGCTGCGACGTTCCCAGATGTAGGGCAAGGATGCTGGGGCTTGATTTTAGCATCGTAGAAAGAAATAAGAATGTCGACTTTAATAATTCTTATGAATTAATAAAAATTAATATGTTCTAGAAGAAGTTTTCCACATTTCTAATTATTTACGATCAGTGATCTAATCTAGGTCTGCGTCTACCCCTCTTAACTCCTCTTTCTGCTTCTAGTATGTCTCTGACTAAAGGTGTTCTACTATCCTGTATCTCCTCCTCCTGATTGACTTCCATGGCGTCCTGTTCTGTTCTCTTTCTCAATTTTTCATTTCTAAGGTTTTCTATGGCATGAAGGTCTAGTCAGAGACATATTAGGGGCAGAAACGGATGTTAGGAGGGGTAGAGGTAGACCTAGATTACATTACTGTTCGTAAATAGTTAAGGATGTGGGTTGTTCTAGTTTTGAACCTAGCGGCATGGCCTAGAGGTCTAGACCATTGCTTAGCATTCGGGAGGACGCCGGTTCGATTCCGGGTCCGTCTGCCTTGGTCCAAGTTTTTCTGTGGTTTCCTTGGATCACTTAGGTAAATGCTGAGGCAGTAATATTCCACAGATAATCTTTCATTCTCTTCTGTCTTCATTTCGTCCGTCTCATCTTTCTCACCCGAACCACCACCCACCCATTTCCACGATTCCTGAAAGCAGGCTGAAGAGGGCCTTTCGCCCTACCTTCCGGCATAGTCCGGAGGGACTGCCCGCCCACCAGCATATGTGGCTGGTGGGAATGAAACACCCAAAAGTTTATTTTTTCTACTTTTGGAGAAATGCGAAGATTAGCCCAGGATAGAAAAGAGTGCCGGTGCTTGTCCAACCAGTCTTAGGACTTACGACCTTATGATGATGATGAAGTTTTTCTATTCACTGAATTTCAAGCGTATACTTTGAAGGACCTTTTTGAATTCCTACATTTACAGTTGGCTAGCACAGAAGTGGTTTCTTTTTGTTAAAATCATCTCTATCTTCGCTATTATTTTTTATTCCATTCTTCTACCACTTATTCCATCCTGAACTAACTCTCTCTTCCTGGATATCAAAAATCAACTACTTCTTCTACTTTTGTTTCAAGTCTTTAATATCTATGAAGTTGTGATTAAATTCAGTCCCTTCAGTGTTCAACTGATGCGTCTATTATGTATTTTTAGAACATTGTGTACTTACGAAATACATACTATTATGTATAACAACAAACAGGATTATCGTTCGTATTGAAAACCGTTTCACGTTGGATTAATCGAAAGACGATAAACAAACAAAAGGGATGTGGGCGGAAAACCGCGAGGATCGGAGCGAATATTTGAAAGCGGTACTAAAAGCTTACTTATTATAATACTCTAGATAGCACTATTGCAAAATCTTCTTGCTGTTGTTTCAGCGCTTCAGGTCGGTAATGACGGCGATAGGCAGTCACAGGACAAAGAGTCTGCATTAGATAATGAATAAATGTAAATGTTGACTTGGTAGCATGGCTTTAAAGTATGCAAAACCATCATCAGCCTACTACTTTGTTACGTCTCGGTGCACTTCTGACGACAGAAACAATTTGTTAAAACGCCCTTTCAAACTATAATTACATCATGGTGGGTTTCTTACTCCCACTGTTACACCCTCGCTTATATCTTTATCGATGTTTACAGGGTGTTGGTATTATAAAAACAACCCCAAAAGATATCATACTACTTAATAGCTAATGCATGGTGTTAAATGTGTTTTTTTACTTTATCTGCTTCTAAAACAATTGAAATCAGACTTACGAAGTGTACAAGATTTTCGAAAATACTTAGCTGAAGAATTATAGTGAAAACTGAAGACTTTTAATTTTACAGAAATTTGATTTGATTTAGAACCAATTTTACTGGTAGATATCTTTGTAAAACGTATGGCTCCATGCCAAACTTTTGAAATACAATAGTTAACACCAAGTATGGGTAGATAACGATGTACTACTGCCCATAACGTAGAATTTTATGATAATGATGAAAGGCTAGTTAGAGACATATTAGAAGCATAAACAGGAGCTAAGAGGAGGTGAGGTAGACGTAGATTAGATTACTGTTCGCAAATAGTTAAGGATATGGGATGTTCTAGTTTTGGGGAAATGTGAAGATTAGCTCAGGATAGGAAGGAGTGGCGGTGCGTGTCCAAACAGTCTTAGGACTGACGACGTTGTGATGATGATAACTATAAGGAGTGGAGGTGCTTATCCAACCAGTCTTAAGACTGGTGACCTTATGATGATGATGATAATTGCAGTGTTTTAATATAAAATTTAATCTAAATCACACACATGAAGTCCCTGTTACTAAATCTGTGTAATAGTTAGACTGCCTCGATCCGATGAATTTTCCTGTATGGATTTTGTGTTAATGGTCATTTTCCTTTGTTGCAGGGAAGAAGTGGTTGATCATACTGTGAAATGGAACACTCGATTTTCGTTTCAGTGCAAAATGTTGGCCCCGGCCTCGACCGGTGTCTTAGAACCTTGCGTTCTAAGGATCTCCGTACGAAAGGAATGCAAGGGCGGAAGATCGTTCACGAAGCTTGGCTTCGTCGATCTCAATCTGGCCGAATTCGCCGGGGCTGGAGAGACGTCGCGAAAAGCGCTGCTCGAAGGATATGACACTCGGCGGCGGCAGGATAATTCAATGCTCAAATTTTCAATCAAAATGAACATGCTCGCTGGCGATGTACTATTTAAAGTGTAAGTGTTTTATTTACAAATTTATAGTACATGTGATACACAGTACCCAAGTACCCATAGTAATATTAGTGACAAATTGCGTATTCAAAGTTTTGAGACAATTTTAAGGCTGGGTTTTCGTCAAGAAATAAAGATATGCGTTATATCAACTGTAACTTAAGTGTAATTTTTTTTGTTATAAGTACTTCATTCTTTCTTTCAAATTAAAGATAAAACTAAAGTTGATACGTGAAATTATCGATTAAGTCTGGATTTTTAGTTTTTTTTTATCGAGTTGTTCAGCATTGTGATGTGTCCATTATCTGCATCAAACTGTTTTTTTGGA
The DNA here is from genome assembly GCF_000699045.2 of Agrilus planipennis. Taxonomy (NCBI): domain Eukaryota; kingdom Metazoa; phylum Arthropoda; class Insecta; order Coleoptera; family Buprestidae; genus Agrilus; species Agrilus planipennis. The sequence continues at coordinate 338,948 of NW_020438954.1, forward strand.
GACGTTTCTGTTCTTTTCAGACCCTCTCCTTCGTTAAAACATAAGCCTGTAACTAGCGAAGAATGTTTACCAGACCCAGTTCTTCCCGACGAGTTCTCCGCTGGTTCTTTAGCCGGTTCTATAGCCAGTGCGAGTTCAGGTTTTGGAAGTTTACCCAAAAAACGTCCTCCACTCCTTACCTCAGGTGAGTGATGTCTCTTTTTATCTTGTTTACCTCTTTTCGATCGCTAAATAGGCACTTAGTAATTTCCATAAAACATAAATTAACTTGCCGAAAATGGAAAAATAATTAAAAGACTCAGGCATGTTGATAACAGTATCTGGGCAGTTCTTTTATGTTGATATTATACCTAACAGTTTCTGAGAAACCATACTAATCTACAGGGTGTAACAGAAACAGGTGCCGAGCTTGCAGGAGGTAATAAAGCACTATAAAATATGAAAATTATGTAAATGTTTGTATGTCCGAAAGTTTACCGTTTTCGAGAAAAACGTAATTGAAAGTACAAATAAATTCAATTCCGGCCCTGGTAAAGAAATACGGTCCGCAACGCTGCACTCAATCAACTAGGGTTTACCAGCATCAGTGTAGTGGTATTTGTTTTGTATGAAAATTATGTAAATGTTTGTATGTGCGAAAGTTTACCGTTTTCGAGAAAAACGTAGTTGAAAATACAAATAAATTCAATCCCGGTCCTGGTAAAGAAATACGGTCCGCAACGCTGCACTCAATCAACTAGGGTTTACCAGCATCAGTGTAGTAGTATTTGTTTTGTGCGAAAATTATGTAAATGTTTGTATGTGCGAAAGTTTACCGTTTTCGAGAAAAACGTAGTTGAAAATACAAATAAATTCAATCCCGGTCCTGGTAAAGAAATACGGTCCGCAACGCTGCACTCAATCAACTAGGGTTTACCAGCATCAGTGTAGTAGTATTTGTTTTGTATGAAAATTATGTAAATGTTTGTATGTCCGAAAGTTTACCGTTTTCGAGAAAAACGTAGTTGAAAATACAAATAAATTCAATTCCGGCCCTGGTAAAGAAATACGGTCCTCCACGCTGCACTCAATCAACTAATGTTTACCAGCATCAGTGTAGTAGTATATGTTTTGTATTTTTTTACTCGTGTATTATTTATTTGTTATAGTAAATTAAGTGCGATTAAGTTTATTCTTTTAACGTTTAGACCTTGTGTGAAGTTCAATAAAATAATTCGGAAATAATCTTCGATTTTAAAGAAGATCACCACCACAACCATTCGCAGAAAGATAAATGTAAATAAACATAACTTACATTTTTTCTTTTCTTTTGTGTTCATACGTTTACTGTAATGTGCTTACTTAATTTATTTAGTCTAAACATTATGTGCAATACTGAATTGATTATGTTTATCTTAGACATTCGATAATCGGCAATGTTGACATGCATTATCTATGTAGCTGTAGTGTTTGTATTGTACTACGCTATTCGGTAGATATCTATGTTGCCAATTCACGCACAGGACCGGCTTCGGTTATAAATTATTGAACTCATCGTGCGATTGTTTGCATATTGCATCTGGTTTACATACTCCAGAGCTCGGCACTTATTTCTATTAAAAAGGATCTTCAAATTTGACCCAGTGTGGTAGCAAAACTGGAACACCCTGTTTATAAATTGCAAGTCGTTGCAAATACCACCTGGAGGTGTTCCAGTACATGGTAATACGGCGAAATTGTTTGCACAAACTGCCCAGTAATAAATTGTCGGGCTTTTGACAAGTAAGCAAACAGTGTAAGCGAGAAATTCTTACATTTGTTTGCTCACTTCATTTACAGAACTAACGATCGGACAGACGCTGTCTGAGAACAGTGTCCCCGTTAGTATCGCCACCGACAACAGTGGCGACGTCGTTATGGCGCTTAAGGAACCGGAAGAGTGTTTGAACGAACCGGGACATTCTAGGAATTCGTCCAATACGAGCCAAATGTCGAAAGCGTCGGGATACAGTAGCATCCACTCGCATAGCAGACACTCCAGCTCCGGTGACTCAGGGCATATAAGGTTAGACCTTTTTCGGTTTACATCATAATAGCGGGAACAAAATAAGTACCGTATGGGTCAGCTACCAATATCTGAATGACATCAAACGTATCTTTTATGACCTGATGACCTCCAAACCAAATAAATTAGTAAATGCTCATGACATATTTAATTTAAGACTTCGGTAGCTGTATCTAACAGTACTTGTAATATGGTCTGGGAGTAGATCTTGGATGTACTTTGGCACTTCTTCTATTTTTAAATTAATACAAACATGTTGCTTCTATGTATTGAAAGAGCACACCATTACATTCTTTGTGGAATTCTAAGAAACTTTTTTCTTTTCACTTTTTTGATCCGATGTATAATAGCCGAGATATCTACGATTTAAAATTAAACCAGTCAATACATGTTCTTGTTGCTGCAAGTAGAAGTACCGCCAGAACCAATAGAAACAAATAAGCTGCGAGTAGATGTGGGCGTGGTTCAAACAATTACCGGTGATTGGCGTGCAGCTGATACAGCTCCTTTTGATTGGTGTATTCAGTTATTTGTTTATTGGAATTTTCTCAATAACTAAACGTCTGATTGAAAAATTGAAAAGGAAAAAGTTTCTTAGAATTCCGAAAGGTATCGCGTGGGGTAATTTTCCTGTTACATTTTCTAAACGTCGTGAATGTTTAATTATTATTTTTTTGTGTGAACATTGTATTTGTATGTAACAATTAACATTATGGTTTTCATCAATTTTTATTTATTCGCAATTTTAGGCTTTCAGGCCTGTTTATGTTTCTCAAAGGGTTTCAGTTTGTTGATGAAATGCGTGGTCACCCTTTTTATTATTAGATTATCTTAACAAAATTGATTTACATATTTTAATTAAAGAAAGGTCGTGTAACTGGTGAATATACATAACTCTATACTGTCACTATATTGTCACTTTTTTTGTTTTATTTTTGGTCACTCATATTTCTCTACTCATGTATAAGACACCAGGTATATTTCTTGTTTTTTTTTGTTCGTCAAAACCTTTTGCATGCCTTCTTTATTTTTGTTATCTAGGAACCTACATATGCCCAAGTGGTTAGCGTCCCACAAATCTTCAAATCTTTCTCCCTCTTCCCCATCCTTTCCCATGTTCTATATCCAGAGACAGATGATATGGAAAAAGAAAACCTTTTCTGTAGATTCGGGTTTCGAGTTGTACACCACCCCTGAGGGTGATGCATCGATCAATAACAATGACGCGTCGGTAACTGAAAATTCAAGCGACAGCGGTAACTGTAGTGACCTTTATTACACCCCCGATAGCACGATGGATTCCGACGAGGTTTTTAAAACCGCGGACATTAAGTTTGTCAGTTCCGACGTCTTTTCGAATAGTTTTAGTAAAGCGAAAACGAACGAGTTGCAAAAGTCTTGTTCGTGTACCACCGTTGAAATGCGAGTAAAGAGTATGTCTCCCATCAAGGAAGTTCCCGATCATCATTTATCGGACAATGGAAACGGTTTAGACCGTTTGAGTTTGAATAGCAGTGGGTTTAGTGACAAGCAAGGGGGTGTTTTGAGGTCCAAAAGTGACTTCGAAATACCAAAGCACGATCACAGTCCCACTGCTAGGCGCGAGGGCATTTTTCAAAGTTTGATGCACAAATCGGAAAATTTTATCTCATACGTGACCCCGAGAGGGTCGAGGAAGATCAGCAGTAACGGTATTTCGGATAAAATTGGTAACCAGTCGACGCCCGTGCAACAGGGTGGTGGCAATAATAATAATAATGTTAAAATGAACGTATCTCCAGTTTCAAAATTTCCCGCCCATAGTGAACCCTGTACCAGAACCGCTTCCCCCACTTCTTCTATTCGGTCGAGGATTACGTTTGCCGAGGGGCAGCCCGTTAATGGCATCAGGGGGAGGTAAGTTTTAGATACGTATTTATATCGGTAGATTTTTGTTTTACTTTTGATAATAATCTAACAATTCCTAAATGGCAGCTAGTTTACTACTAAGTAGCACCTATTTTTTGCTTTTGGGATTTACGAGTAGCTTTTGTTTTGTAACTATTGTGATTGATTGAGAAAAAAGTGAAATTAAAAAAAATGTATTTTTAAAAGGACCTTGTTGGAGCATATGTAATCCTCAAATGTAGCATCGTACTACAGATGGCGCTCACCACGCCATTTGTAGTATTTTCTAAAACGCGCTGTTAAGACAGCAGGTAAAGGTTGGTCTGTGTTCTGTCGGAGCTGCCTGCGACGCGCTGATGAGATCCAAAAAGATCGAAATCGCGATCCGCGTCTGGCAGTTTCGACAGAATACAGACCACTTCGAATTATTTTGTTCTATTCTGATAAATATTAATAAACTTTCCCATTGTAACATTACTTAAGAACTTATTAACAATTTTTATGCAATTCTTATGAAAAATATAATTTTACATCTCATCGCAGAATTATCGAAAGAATCACGATCTATATGTACTAAAGAAAGATTAATCTAAGTTACAATACAGTTACGAATTGTAGTTTTTTTGTATTAAAAGGGTGTTGTGATCGCTTTATTTATTTTTTAACTTCTCTTATGTAAATAACTTTTATTTATTTTGTTTTGTTTAAAAAATCATCTATCACATTTGATACCTGTAGTTGCTTTTTCGTTTAGTTGCACGCTTTCTGTTTTGTTTTCATAATTATATGTATATGATAACACGAGTTTTCAGACCGAAAAGGCCTACAGATAACGTACGTATTAACCAACTTCTACAGTACTTTCTATTTTCACTTTTCAATTTTATTTTATGATTATTTGCGTACATAGTTTATGGTCGCTCTAACTACTTCATCTTTTTCTGGTAGCAGGAACCTGTTTTATTTTCTGGTGGATTATTTTTGCTTCAAACAAGACTAATAACGATGATGATTGAAGTCTATTTTTGATTTTCTATAAGACTTACTCGATTTTAAAGTATAAAGCATCAACCCACTACATTTCCATTGTTTCCAAAGAAAATAAGAATAAATTAAGCATTTACTTCACAATGGTTTTTACTTTTGTAACAATTTCTAATGATTTATGGAAATTTAATGTTTTTCTTATGACCAAGTGGAATTTCCACTTTATTCAATGTAAGAACAAACCAAGATATTTGTATGATGAATGATTTGGCAGATTATTGTTCCAATTTAGTTTTCTTTTTTTTTTTTGTTTATCATTTCGTTATTAGATATGACAACTCAATTTTTTTCCGAAAATTTTCCCTCCTTTACTGATGATTTTGAAATAAGCAATACCTTTCAGTGGATTTGATAGATAGTTTTTGGAAAATTTTAAATTCCTTTGGGAATGCGATTTGCTACAAACCTGTTTTATTTTATTACATTAACTACGTCGTAGAAAATGTCAATAAAAAGGACATAACATTTTTTTTTGCAATCGTAAAAACGAATAAGTCATTCGGGCTGCATTACACTTTATATTCTTTATACCAAATAGTCGTATAAAAAATTCTGGGAAAACGTTATTTTCAGTTTTTAGTTCTGTTTTCCTGACTTGTTTTATAATCAAGTTAATGGTATCGTTTTACTTTCTTAAAGAAACTTTTAATAAACGTCTTGAAGCGAACTTTTTTATTAATTGGCTGAGATAAAAATTCGCCGAATTATTTTAGGTCAAACAGCATGCTTGTTGAGATTAAAACTGATGGGGAGAGAGCGGGGAAACAGTCACTTGAAGTTGGAAATTTGGAAAAGCATGATATTAAACAATAGTATTTTTTCTGTATCTGCAATATCACTTTAAACGTCTTGAAATTAGTTTGAATGTTAGATCCTTTATTATTAATTTGTAACGTCCGTTTTAATTCGTCGATTATACAGGGTGTTCCAAAAACTAGTGCCAAAAGGAATCAGAAAGGTAGAAGACTTTAGGCACTATTCCATTGGGCCCTGTATGACTGCAGTGGCTTACAGATAAATTATTTACCTAGTGTATTATATGATAATAATAAGCTCTATGTCTTCAGAACTGTTAGTAGATTGCATATGGTGTGCTCTCGTCTACTAGTAGTCCTGAAAATGTAGTTTCCGTTTCCTATAAATTAGCCGACTTGATACATTCGGTTGTGATGCCAGTGAAGATATTTAACACTATTCATGTAGGTATGTTAGTTTGACAGACCTGCTCGACCAAAGTAACTTTTGTTTCATTCACCAGTTATGGCTTTTATATTGGTTTTTCAGAGGCTTATCTCACCGTAAGATATTAGAAGGAGGCTCTGGAGGTAAGCTGGCCCCAGTGGCCAACAGTCCAGACGAAGCGCCTTTTGTGTCGTCTGATAGTTCGCTAAATCCCCAAGTCCGACGTCCCAGCATCACTAAGTTAGTCTATTTCTGTTGTTGGTGTCCCCTTGCGTGTGTATTGACGTGACTCTATTCGTAGCATGACTCTGTTGTATTGCCTTTTACATGTACAAATCTTCAACTGTGTCACTCTAAAATTTAGTTTTGTTGCTTTTTCGACATAAAACATGAAGCTAAAGCTTGGCTAAAGCTCCCAGGAATGGGCCTGATTCGTCATCTTACATTTTTTATTGGTCTATTGCCTGTGATCCTACTTTTGTCTCTTATTACCGCACTTCCTCTATTTCCCTTGAAGAAGTTAACTCTTATCTGACAGTCAAGCTTTCGAGTAATGACACTGACCGCAAAAGCCTTCTTTCGTCGTTAACTAATTATTATATTTCGTTCATTTGGAACGTCGCTTCTGATGCTGAATAATAATTATTTTTGTAAAAACAACCCAGGCAAACGTATGATTTGTAATGTAAATTGCCCAAATATGTTTGATTGTAAAAAATCCTGTGTTTTTGCGTTTCCTGCAGGCTTTCTCTTCCATTGTCTCACCTTTTTTTTTTTCGTTATTTTGCATGTATTTTTTAGGCATTCACATTCCTAACTCCGCACATATTTTCTTACTCAGTGCTAGATAAGTTTCATTTCTCAATTTTTTTTTAAGTATCTATAAGTGTTTTTGAAGAGTGGTTGTTTTTAAGGTTTAGCTTGCGATTAGTTAAAAACTAGAGTCTGTTTTCTTAATTCGCAAACTTTGGCTTTAATCAAGAAAAGTTTGCAACTCTTTTATATACAAACATCCTTGGGATGGAATTTATAAACAGCATTGATCTCTACAGATCCTGATAAATAAAAAAATGTTTTGGGAAAAGTTTATTTTGTACTTGAAAGTAGCAATTTCTGAACTATTTTGAAATGAAGTAAGTTTAGAATTTATTAAAGGAATTTATTATACACGATTTTGATTATATTACTTTATTATTAAAAAAAATAGCAATCATAGTTTAACATACTAATAAAGTTATGACCAACCACTCTTATTGACTGTATCCATAAAGAAAATGTTATCAGATTTATCAAATCATTTGTTTTATCTGTATGTATGTATGCCAAATGTAGCACATACACTAATTGTTTTGTAATTCATATTTCTACTGTTTTTGTTTATGAATTAAGGAGCAGTTTAAGAGTTGCCGTTTTTTTAGGAATCACAGCTCTGGTAGTTTAGTTCTGTCGGAAACTGGATCTCTGGATAGGGCGAAAGCTGCACTTGAGAGAAGAAAAAAGGCTCAGAACCAGGACACAGAATTGGCAACTGTCTCGGGAAGGGTCGAAGGAACGAGGGTCAATCCGGATCACCTCATAGCAGAACTTCTGAAGAACACCAACCTCGAGCAAACCGACGATTCCGCGGAATGTAAGTAATTTATTCGCTCACATGGAAAAATCTGTCTGAGATTTCTGTCACTCTTCTTGTGCTTTGAGACTTTATAGCTTTTAATAATTTACTAAAAGCTCTTAAGTCTGACTGAGATTTTCTATCACTCTTCGATTTCTCTTGTATTTTGAGATTTTATAGCTTTTAATAATGTACTAAAAGCTTCTTAGACTGACTGAGATTGTCTATCACTCCTCGATTTCTCTTGTGCTTTGAGACTTTATAGCTTTTAATAAATTACTGAAAGCTCTTAAGTCTGTCTGTGATTTTCTATCACCTTCGATTTCTCTTGTACTTTGAGACTATAGCTTTTAATAAAGTACTAAAAGCTTCTTAGACTGTCTGAGATTTTGTGTCCCTCCTCAATTTCTCTTGTGTTTTTGACTTTATAGCTTGTAATAAAGTACTAAAAGCTGTTATAGAAATTTGACACAGATTGATGTTGATTATGTATTTCTGTTGTAGCTTCTGGTTTGCAATTATTTATTGCAAAAGATGGTACTGCAGCCCTAGGAAATCATGAGGTGAAGTCTCAGATGTCAACGGGGGCGCAACTATTCAAACAAGTGGTTATGGAAGACAAGAGGTAGCCGTCAGCTGAAGGCGATATCTCAGTAGTAGCTTAGTTAAAGGGAAAGGAAAAAGAAAACTGCTCAGCCAAGGAGTCTGTTCGTCATCCATAACGACGACTGACTCCTCCATAGTAAACGAAATGGAAAACAAAAAACGTACTAGTAAACGTTTAACGAAAATGATATTATTATTAAAAAGGTGGATCTGGATGTTTTGAAGTTGCTGCAAAATTTATTATTACTGCTTCCAAATTTTTATACTAGGAATCTAAATAAATAATTGCCTTTGTTAAGTTTGTGGGTGTGCCAGTCTTTTCTGAAAAAAGGTAATAAATAGTTAAATAGACCAAACGTTGAGATTAATTTTACTTGGGGAAGCAAGACAGGAAACAAGAAGACATTGCTAGGATATGATAACATAAGAAAAATATATTTAACTCTTTTCGAATTTTTAATTTTTGCAGTTTTAATAGAAACTAAATTATTTACCGTTTGATTTGTATATTTTTAAAGAATCAGTATGTATATCATTTTATAGTTAAGTCTTTTTTAGGTTTGTGTGGTTTTCTTCCCATATGCGCACACATAAAATCAAAGAATAATGTATTTTATTAGAAATCTCAATAAGGATACAGGTTTTAACGATTGTAGTTGATACAAGTTATTATTCAATGAAAGCAAAGGGTCTGCAGGAGTATAAATTTTAAAAAACTTGTTACACTCACTCATGTGGGAGTAATTGCATAATCTTTTATTACTATTACTTTACTAATCTTTTTTAAATTATGCTTTTGTATGCTTTTAAGTATCAAACAGAAAACATTACGTTATTATCTGAATTGAGAAGATATTTTACAATTTTATTTTAGTAAATTATTTTTAATTTATTTCTTTTAAACAACGTCAGAGAAGATATGCCGCCCCATTAATGTCAAATCGCTACGTAATTAATAGTGTTAAAAAAAAAGTGTTGATGATGATGATGGTGATGTAGCTTGTTGTAGAACTCCTGGTTTTCCACTTTTATAACACGTTACTGTTTATTTTGGACTTTTGCAGTATTATATTTACCCCATTAAGTTAAAAGAAAGAATGATATCCTTTTTTACACATTTACATTGTATTGCCAACTAATGTGATATAAAGTTAAGTGCAAAAATACATCACTGCTTAAGTGATATCAATATAAGGTTGACAATATTATTTATTGTAAATTATTAATTATGATTAGTGTACAGTTCTGTATTTATTTATTACATACTTCCTAATTTTTTCCTCTGTATTTTATTTATTAAGAAGTTAACAAATAAATTGTAATTTTGTTCGCGACCCATGTGTTTTTAATCAGCAGCGAAACGACACTAATTTGAAATTGATATTAAAAAAGTGATAATGAGCAATTTGCATCGTTAGAAAGTGTATTCTTTCCCTTATTTTTCGAATAATAATAGATGATCCAGTTATTTATAAACTCAATTATAATTTGTATCATATAACATAAATCAAGAAGAAAAAACTATTATTTTAAACTAAATTTTCTTGCTAAAAGGGCATCATCTTCTGGTGTACATCTATTACAGTAAGTACCTTTTGGATGATATAAGTNGAGCGCCATTTTACCTTTAACTAATTTTGTATAATTTAGTAAAAATACTGCCCCAGAATGTCTATTTGACGTCGCATTTGAAAACTGTTGGCACAATGAGAATTTACATACCTTTTTACGTAATTGTCTCTTCTAAAAGTTTATTAAATATGTTCCACCTTCGCAGTGATTGCACGAGCACCTCTTACCTGTAAGTTATGTACTGTTTAGCATAAATAATACCGCAAAGTACCTAAGAAAACTCGATTATTTTATATCCAATTTAGCAAATTTTACCAACTTTACACTAAAAGGAAACAAACAATAATTTTGTAATCCAATTCGAAAACTATTTTATCATTTTATTTAGGATTATATTTACTTATGTGCATTTAATCAATGCATATGGGGAAAGTATGCGTAAGGATCTAAGTAATATAAATACTTCCCATTTGTTATTAACAATAGACATTAATAGATGTGGGTGTTGTTGATATTGTGGATATGCTTGTTTGACTCATTAATTATTGTATTGATTTTCTAAATTGAATGCTTTTCGTATAATCTCTGTTGTTATGAACATGTTTTCTTATTTCAACATTTGATGTAATTTGTGACCTTCTTCGCGAATATTTGTTCTTTTTTATACTAATCAATGGGCAAACTTATGTAAAAAACGTAGAAGGAAGGTTATTACCATATATTTCCATAGTTATCAGTACGAGTGGAAAGTTTTACCGTATTTTGTTTATTTCTGTTCCTGTATTGTAAATTTTTTCTTCAAGTTCATGAACTTCTGTAATTCTCAGAACTTAATTTGTTTATTAAAAGTGTTGAAAACATAGATTCAGTTATTCCTAGGTCAATTCATGAAAAGTTACGTACAAGATTTAATCTTTCTTAATTACTGTTATTATACTGGAGTTACGATAAGTAGATACCTGAGGAGAAACAAATAATAGGAAAATGTAAATTCTTAAAAATACGGTAGATTTATTTTCTATTGTCGTTGTAAAGGTACAACACACTGTATATCATTTTATAGTTAAGTCTTTTTTAGGTTTGTGTGGTTTTCTTCCCATATGCGCACACATAAAATCAAAGAATAATGTATTTTATTAGAAATCTCAATAAGGATACAGGTTTTAACGATTGTAGTTGATACAAGTTATTATTCAATGAAAGCAAAGGGTCTGCAGGAGTATAAATTTTAAAAAACTTGTTACACTCACTCATGTGGGAGTAATTGCATAATCTTTTATTACTATTACTTTACTAATCTTTTTTAAATTATGCTTTTGTATGCTTTTAAGTATCAAACAGAAAACATTACGTTATTATCTGAATTGAGAAGATATTTTACAATTTTATTTTAGTAAATTATTTTTAATTTATTTCTTTTAAACAACGTCAGAGAAGATATGCCGCCCCATTAATGTCAAATCGCTACGTAATTAAAAGTGTTAAAAAAAAAGTGTTGATGATGATGATGGTGATGTAGCTTGTTGTAGAACTCCTGGTTTTCCACTTTTATAACACGTTACTGTTTATTTTGGACTTTTGCAGTATTATATTTACCCCATTAAGTTAAAAGAAAGAATGATATCCTTTTTTACACATTTACATTGTATTGCCAACTAATGTGATATAAAGTTAAGTGCAAAAATACATCACTGCTTAAGTGATATCAATATAAGGTTGACAATATTATTTATTGTAAATTATTAATTATGATTAGTGTACAGTTCTGTATTTATTTATTACATACTTCCTAATTTTTTCCTCTGTATTTTATTTATTAAGAAGTTAACAAATAAATTGTAATTTTGTTCGCGACCCATGTGTTTTTAATCAGCAGCGAAACGACACTAATTTGAAATTGATATTAAAAAAGTGATAATGAGCAATTTGCATCGTTAGAAAGTGTATTCTTTCCCTTATTTTTCGAATAATAATAGATGATCCAGTTATTTATAAACTCAATTATAATTTGTATCATATAACATAAATCAAGAANAGCTATTTGACGTCGAATTCAAAAACTTTTGGCACCATGAGAATCTACATACCTTTTTACATAATTATCACGTCTACAAACTTATTAAATACGTTCTATGTGCCAGTTATTTCACGAGCGCCATTTTACCTTTAACTAATTTTGTATAATTTAGGAAAAATACTGCCACAGAGTAGCTATTTGACATCGAATTCGAAAACTTTTAGTACCATGAGAATCTGCATACCCTTTTACATAATTATCACTTCTACAAACTTATTAAATACGTTCTATCTCGCAGTAATTCCACGAGCGCCATTTTACCTTTAACTAATTTTGTAAAAATACTGGCGCAGAGTAGCTATTTGATGTCGCACTTGAAAACTGTTGGCACCTTGAGAATTTAAATACCTTTTTACAAAATTATTACTTCTACAAACTTATTAAATATGTTCCATCTCGCAGTAATTCCACGAGCGCCATTTTACCTTTAACTAATTTTGTATAATTTAGCAAAAATACTGCCACAGAGTAGCTATTTGACGTCGAATTCGAAAACTTTTGGCACCATGAGAATTTAAATACCTTTATACATAATTATCACTTCTACAAACTTATTAAATACGTTCCATCTCGCAGTAGTTTCATGAGCGCCATTTTACCTTTAACTAATTTTGTATAATTTAGCAAAAATACTGCCACAGAGTAGCTATTTGACGTCGCATTCGAAAACTGTTGGCACCATGAGAATTTAAATACCTTTATACATAATTATCACTTCTACAAACTTATTAAATACGTTCTTTCTCGCAGTAATTTCACGAGCGCCATTTTACCTTTAACTAATTTTGTATAATTTAGCAAAAATAGTGCCGTAGAGCAGCTATTTGGCGTCGCATTTAAAAACTGTTGGCACCATAAGAATCTGTATTCTTTTCTACATAATTATCGCATCTATAAGCTTATTAAATACGTTCCAACTCGCAGTAATTTTACGAGCGCCATTTTACCTTTAACTAATTTTGTATAATTTAGCAAAAATACTGCCACAGAGTAGCTATTTGACGTCGAATTCAAAAACTTTTGGCACCATGAGAATCTACATACCTTTTTACATAATTATCACGTCTACAAACTTATTAAATACGTTCTATGTGCCAGTTATTTCACGAGCGCCATTTTACCTTTAACTAATTTTGTATAATTTAGGAAAAATACTGCCACAGAGTAGCTATTTGACATCGAATTCGAAAACTTTTAGTACCATGAGAATCTGCATACCCTTTTACATAATTATCACTTCTACAAACTTATTAAATACGTTCTATCTCGCAGTAATTCCACGAGCGCCATTTTACCTTTAACTAATTTTGTAAAAATACTGGCGCAGAGTAGCTATTTGATGTCGCACTTGAAAACTGTTGGCACCTTGAGAATTTAAATACCTTTTTACAAAATTATTACTTCTACAAACTTATTAAATATGTTCCATCTCGCAGTAATTCCACGAGCGCCATTTTACCTTTAACTAATTTTGTATAATTTAGCAAAAATACTGCCACAGAGTAGCTATTTGACGTCGAATTCGAAAACTTTTGGCACCATGAGAATTTAAATACCTTTATACATAATTATCACTTCTACAAACTTATTAAATACGTTCCATCTCGCAGTAGTTTCATGAGCGCCATTTTACCTTTAACTAATTTTGTATAATTTAGCAAAAATACTGCCACAGAGTAGCTATTTGACGTCGCATTCGAAAACTGTTGGCACCATGAGAATTTAAATACCTTTATACATAATTATCACTTCTACAAACTTATTAAATACGTTCTTTCTCGCAGTAATTTCACGAGCGCCATTTTACCTTTAACTAATTTTGTATAATTTAGCAAAAATAGTGCCGTAGAGCAGCTATTTGGCGTCGCATTTAAAAACTGTTGGCACCATAAGAATCTGTATTCTTTTCTACATAATTATCGCATCTATAAGCTTATTAAATACGTTCCAACTCGCAGTAATTTTACGAGCGCCATTTTACCTTTAACTAATTTTGTATAATTTAGCAAAAATACTGCCACAGAGTAGCTATTTGACGTCGAATTCAAAAACTTTTGGCACCATGAGAATCTACATACCTTTTTACATAATTATCACGTCTACAAACTTATTAAATACGTTCTATGTGCCAGTTATTTCACGAGCGCCATTTTACCTTTAACTAATTTTGTATAATTTAGGAAAAATACTGCCACAGAGTAGCTATTTGACATCGAATTCGAAAACTTTTAGTACCATGAGAATCTGCATACCCTTTTACATAATTATCACTTCTACAAACTTATTAAATACGTTCTATCTCGCAGTAATTCCACGAGCGCCATTTTACCTTTAACTAATTTTGTAAAAATACTGGCGCAGAGTAGCTATTTGATGTCGCACTTGAAAACTGTTGGCACCTTGAGAATTTAAATACCTTTTTACAAAATTATTACTTCTACAAACTTATTAAATATGTTCCATCTCGCAGTAATTCCACGAGCGCCATTTTACCTTTAACTAATTTTGTATAATTTAGCAAAAATACTGCCACAGAGTAGCTATTTGACGTCGAATTCGAAAACTTTTGGCACCATGAGAATTTAAATACCTTTATCACTTCTACAAACTTATTAAATATGTTCCATCTCGCAGTAATTCCACGAGCGCCATTTTACCTTTAACTAATTTTGTATAATTTAGTAAAAATACTGCCCCAGAATGTCTATTTGACGTCGCATTTGAAAACTGTTGGCACAATGAGAATTTACATACCTTTTTACGTAATTGTCTCTTCTAAAAGTTTATTAAATATGTTCCACCTTCGCAGTGATTGCACGAGCACCTCTTACCTGTAAGTTATGTACTGTTTAGCATAAATAATACCGCAAAGTACCTAAGAAAACTCGATTATTTTATATCCAATTTAGCAAATTTTACCAACTTTACACTAAAAGGAAACAAACAATAATTTTGTAATCCAATTCGAAAACTATTTTATCATTTTATTTAGGATTATATTTACTTATGTGCATTTAATCAATGCATATGGGGAAAGTATGCGTAAGGATCTAAGTAATATAAATACTTCCCATTTGTTATTAACAATAGACATTAATAGATGTGGGTGTTGTTGATATTGTGGATATGCTTGTTTGACTCATTAATTATTGTATTGATTTTCTAAATTGAATGCTTTTCGTATAATCTCTGTTGTTATGAACATGTTTTCTTATTTCAACATTTGATGTAATTTGTGACCTTCTTCGCGAATATTTGTTCTTTTTTATACTAATCAATGGGCAAACTTATGTAAAAAACGTAGAAGGAAGGTTATTACCATATATTTCCATAGTTATCAGTACGAGTGGAAAGTTTTACCGTATTTTGTTTATTTCTGTTCCTGTATTGTAAATTTTTTCTTCAAGTTCATGAACTTCTGTAATTCTCAGAACTTAATTTGTTTATTAAAAGTGTTGAAAACATAGATTCAGTTATTCCTAGGTCAATTCATGAAAAGTTACGTACAAGATTTAATCTTTCTTAATTACTGTTATTATACTGGAGTTACGATAAGTAGATACCTGAGGAGAAACAAATAATAGGAAAATGTAAATTCTTAAAAATACGGTAGATTTATTTTCTATTGTCGTTGTAAAGGTACAACACACTAAATAATATCATTTGTTAGATTTTCTTGAAGCCTTTATTAGTATTACCGTTTCATTATCCATTATAAATTATAGGGTTGTTCGGAAAGTCATTTCGATTTAATTGTATTCTTTTGCAATTTTTGAAGCGCATCATCACTGGGAACGAAAAATGGGTTGTATACAACAACGTCAAACGCAAGAGGTCATGGAGCAAAAAAGATGAACCGGCTCAAACCATTTCCAAAGCCGATATTCACCAAAAAAAGGTGATGCTGTCTGTTTGGTGGGATTTTAAAGGAATCGTTTTTTTTGAGCTTTTACCGGATAACACAACGATTAATTCGGAAGTCTAC
>NW_020438954.1:355195-361988 GCF_000699045.2 Agrilus planipennis
TATCTTAAAAGAAAAATTAACTTGTTTAAAATAATTAATATGAATAATGAAAATTGTATTCTCCTAATAGCACTTGCATAATTAGCGTATTGACGTTTGTTTCTTTTTTTTTAAATAAAATAATTTAGCAGCTTTATGAGTAAAGAGAAAATGTACTTTTTTTATAACAGTAATAATTATAACTGCAAAGTGATCGATTATAGATTTTAATTACTAATTAACTAATCATTGCCAAGAATTATTTCAAAGAAACATCATCGATTATCGCGATAATATGCTTAATAAATGGTGGAATGTTCAAATTGCAGTTTTAAGTTTGAACAATTCATATTATATAAATGCAATTTTTGAAATAATTTTAACGGATTGTTTAAAATATTAAACTAAAACCATCAGTGGGTTTATATTTTTAAATTATGCTTAATTAAGACTAAAGTTACATTATAAAACAAATCAAAATTGTTCGTATAAATGACCATTGTAAACTAAACCCTTTTAACATAATTGAAAATCTCTTTCTGGATAAACAATAATTTAATTGTCCATATTAGATTACTTACCCAATATTGAGAATAAGTAGCTTTAGAACCTTTATGAATGTTTGTTTTGTAAGGTACTTTAACAATAAAAGCTATTAAGTCGGTAAATATTATGAATACTACAATGAACAACATTAATAACTCAAACAATTTGGTTATTACAAAGAAAAAAATTAATTAGCATACCTACAGTTACGCATAAGGCAAAAAGCTACATTAACCTTTTAATGTTATTGTTCTCTTTTGCTCGGAAATAATGTTTATATAAAGGTGCATACCGCCAAGATTAATAAATATATAAAATTAAAATGATAACATCAAAACATTTCGCATAATGATGATGTTGACACACGAAGTGGGGTGAAACATGGAAGGAAATTGTCCAGTCAAAGAAACATTATTATCATCTATTATATTCTTAACTTTTAACAATTTTTAAACTACCACTATTTTTTTATTTTGAATTCTTTTTTTTATCTTACGTTGCTGTACATCATCTTTAGAATGTAGTAAATTCTAATTTGGGGTCAATTTCTGCTCAATAGTTTCTATAATATTTACAATAATGTAGGCAGAAAACACTTCAAGATTTAAAACTGCGTTTTTTACAAGTCTTGAAAGCTTTTTTTATGTGGTAGGCGACAGTGTTTAAGGGGAATTCGGTTCGTTGCCTTACCTTTACTTGTCCTCAGGGTTGAAAAACTTTGCTTTATTTTTCTGCAGATACGACAGAGATGTGACCATTTCTTTCTAGGTTGTTGGTATTATTCTTGAATGTAAAAAAACAAATACCTATAAAATAATTCATCTTTATTGCTTTTTTCCCCTATAGAACTCCTTTGCACTTCTAATTACACATTTCTGTTGATTCATTGTTGGATAATTAAGAAATTATGCTTTCTACTTTAATTTAACAGAACAAACAACATCATGTTTGACGCAAATTTAGTCGACAAGAAAATGAATCTTTCAGATGTAGTTGATTTATAAATGTTGTTAAAGACATGACATGGGTAAGTATCAATGTGATCGATTATATTATTTAAAATACCTGTTGATGTTAGTACCAACAGCATGCAGTTCTAAGCGTGCGATTGGCGCATAATTTGAATGGAATTTTCTTAAATGATATATTTCTATTTGTTGTTTTCCTATTTTTCTAATTAAACTTACGTCAATTTATTTACAGGGACGATTGTTGTTACCTATAAATAAGACTATTCCTTTCTTTATTTACTGAAAACTTGTTATGTATTTACCTACTAAAGAAACTTAAAAAATTGGTCAAATACTTGCATTCAACTGTTGACTTATTGTACTATTATTTACGTAAGTACGCTCGGTCAATTTGGAATATGTAATCAAATATTTATTTCTATCGTTAAACATTCAAAGAAATTGAAAAAATACGTATGCGAAGGTTGAGGTGAAACATTATGTATTGATCTGATCGACTAAACAGTCGTAATTTTCAAACGAACGAAATTGCATTTAAATAGTGATTAGCACTAATTAGGCATGTCGGCGTGAAATTTCAGGGTTAATATGAGTAAATTTTAAAATCGTTTCGAAATAGCTAATGCGGAAATAATTTGTAAAGAGATGTGGGTAAAAAAAATGTGTAATGACCTATAATAATGTTTTCTGAAAGGTATTGCTGTTAACTCTACTACATCTAACTTTAATAATAAATTCTTTGTCGAACAATAAATTAAAAAACTTAAATAGATGTTCTATGTTTCTGTCTGACAATTTAAGTACAAATCTGCATGACCCTGATGATAATTATTTCGTAATTGAAACGCAATCACACCTCTACCCCCAACTGAAATACAAAAAATATTTTCTTTGTGTAGCAGTTAGAAACTACGAATATTTATATGTTCTAAAGGTTTCTGGGAATTTTTGTGATTAATATGTGAGTCAGTGGTTTTTAATTTTTATGAATTCACAAATTTGAAAACGCAACAGATAGAGTTCTCGAGTTCAATGTAATTACAACAATGAAACACTTTATTTTGTTTTAATGTCCCTCTAATTATTATTTTCGATCGAAACATATCATATTATTCTTGGACCATTTCAACGAAACTCAAAAAGTCAACAATTCTTGATAATGAAATTCATTTATTTATAAATTGATGACTTTTTGGGAATTTTAATAGTAATGGATTAGAAAAAATATAATTTCAGAAGCATATTATTGCATGTTACTTAAAACTGAATACTATGTTACAATTTTCGTTTTCTTTTGTTGCAGAATGCAGCAGTGTATGAATGGTAAACTACATGGTGCAGAAGGTAAGTGAATCGTGAGCTTATTAGTTTGTGATTATAAATATAAGATTTGATATCTTGTCTTAATTTCACGAGCACCTCTACCTTTAAATTAGTTTGTACATTTTAGCAAAAATACCTACTTGGCTCTGCACTATAAAACTGTTGGCATCATGAGGATTTGTATTCTTTTTTACATAATTATCACTTCTAAAAGCTTAATAAATACGTTTCATTTCGCAGTAATTTCACGAGCGCCATTTTACCTTTAACTAATTTTGTATAATTTAGCAAAAATACTGCCACAGAATAGCTATTTGACGTCGCATTCGAAAACTGTTGGCACCATGAGAATTTAAATACCTTTTTACATAATTATCACTTCTAAAAGCTTAATAAATACGTTTCATTTCGCAGTAATTTCACGAGCGCCATTTTACCTTTAACTAATTCTGTATAATTTACCAAAAATACTGCCGCAGAGTAGCTATTTGACGTCGCATTCGAAAACTGTTGGCACCATGAGAATCTAAATACCTTTCTACGTAATTATCACGTCTGCAATCTTATTAAATACGTTCTATGTCGCAGTAATTTCACGAGCGCCATTTTACCTTTAGCTAATTTTGTATAATTTAGCAAAAATACTGCCACAGAGTAGCTATTTGACGTCGAATTCGAAAACTTTTGGCACCATGAGAATTTAAATACCTTTATACATAATTATCACTTCTACAAACTTATTAAATACGTTCCATCTCGCAGTAGTTTCATGAGCGCCATTNTCATTTATTGTACTCCAATTTTTGTTTGTTTCTAAAAAGAATATTTTTTTTGAGTTTTTCGAAAACAAAATTTGTTGTCATTGTAATTTATTCACGAATTGGTACTATATTAATAAAAGATAGACACTCTACAACTCTGTGTGAAAAAAATTAATTTTGTAAGTAAGTAGGTGCAAACAAACGTTTCTTCGTAAATTTTTGTCATTGAACGAATGTAATTATCAATTTTTCAATAGTCTTAGAAGGAGATAAATGCGTGTTATCGTTAAAAATTTACATAATATAACAAATTTTGAGTTTGAGATAATGGATGGTTTATAACATTGGAATTGGTGAAAT
Organism: Agrilus planipennis; assembly: GCF_000699045.2. Classification (NCBI taxonomy): domain Eukaryota; kingdom Metazoa; phylum Arthropoda; class Insecta; order Coleoptera; family Buprestidae; genus Agrilus; species Agrilus planipennis. The sequence goes on from NW_020438954.1 coordinate 359,136, forward strand.
TAAGTTTTCGTTTTGAATTTCAATATTTGTTAATGAAAATTCATATTTATTTTTAATTTTCCCACTACAAATTACCTCAATTAAAGGAAAATTGTTGCTGTTGTGGCAACAGTGGGAAAATGAAAAATAAATATGAATTTTCATTAATAATATCACCCCTATTAAATGTCAAAATGGACCATATAGTATTAAATATTTGTTGTATGGTTATTTTTTTTAAATTTATTTACTAAATTTACTCATAATTGACTTTTTATTAGACTTTTTCAAACAATGTTGAGCTTTGTTGTACATGGGCTTGATTGTTCGAGTGTTTATTTTGGTCTCATTGTCAAAATTCTGTAAGACCTAAATTAATACAATTTTGTTCATCAGTACACGTGGCAGAAATGCATGCGTATTCATAATTTACGTATATTCGCGATCAGTTTTGTAATTATAAACGATTTAATAATGTCAATTTCGAAAAAAACTGGACTTATAAATTTCAAATTATAATTTCTACGATTGAAAAAATAGTGACTTATGTCATTGCTTATATTTACGTAGAATTTTGTTACTTGTCTCATTTTAAAATTTTTGGATAGCATTTATAATAAATAGCGGTAGAAGAGTCAACTGTGAAACGTTTATTTATTATAAATAGCAACAAGTTTTATATTAATTGCACCGTTGATAGTTTAAAAATAGATAGTATTTTTAATCTTTAGATTTAAAGCGTTCAAAAATGTGGTGTTACTTGGATGNTCATATGTTTTTGCATTCATAGTTAGTAAATAAAACGTTTAATAGATCATGTGGAAAGAAGTAAGTAGATACCTTATTCGTATTTTTCTCTGATTATATTTAATCTTTAATATTTCGTCAAAGGTTATAGAATTTCCTCTGAGATAAAAGCAATTGTGTATTAAATACTGTAATAATAAAAAGACATTATTGGTTATTCAGTCGCTGATTGACAATGCATTCTTTTCAATCTTACAATTAGTCAATCATAGAATTTCCTAAAAACTAGAATATCCTTAAATATTGGCAAACAATAATTTCATCTGGATCAAGTTATGTCTTTCTTTATTACCACTCTTTATCACTCTTCAATCTTTGTATTTCATTTTTAAATTTTTAAGTATTTTTAAAGTCTTTTATGTAACACTTAATTTTTGAATTTTCAATGTGAAAAAGAGAGATTCAATTTTGAAAGTAAGGAATACAGACAGAGAGAGTCGGCCACGTGTCTTATGGGCTATGCATAGTTATATCATCACAAAGCTTGTAGGTACTGAAGGTACATCATAGTCAAAGAAGTGAAGATGTTAGTAATAATCCCATGTTTATCCAATTAGAAATTGACAACTTTTGCATGTGTTTACGTTACTTTGATATAAGACTTTCGTTTGTGTCAAGTTTCAAGATTCTGGGTTCTAAAAGCTTAAAATGTAAGGTACTGTAGTCTGTAGTGCTATAAGGATACAAAGGAATCAGTCTTTGATTGAGGATAACAACCTGAATGTCGAAACACGCCTTATCAGGTTTTTAAATGCTTTGTGGAATTTCAGGTCTGCATTATGTTTTATTTGTTAATGTTTCACAGTACCTCCTCTAAATGATATTCTTGTATTATCTTAAAGGGATTTCGTTTTTTCTAATTTGAGGGTAAAGAGGGATGTTCAATGATATGACTTCGTGACGTGCAGTGTTTCGGACTTATAGTTGGAAACATTATCTAAATAATTAAAAAAAGAAAGAGAGATAGCGTTCTGGTATATAATTGTTTTATCCAATTTGGGATTTTTCACTCAGGTCGAAAAGTTAAATTTAATTATTAAATTATATTCTTTGTAGTGGTCAATTTCATTGTTGCTAATACCTGAACCATTTTTAAGAAAATAAAAAATTTTCATTGGAAAAACACGAAAGTGATTAATTGACCTGGTGGCCGGTACTTACGTCAGAAGTTAGAGCGAGATGTTTGTTAAACCTTTTTCTTTTTTTTAATGGTTAAACTTGATTAATTATTCGATTCAGACAAATATGTATATTAGGTAGATTGCTTAAATGCATACAGTCATGATTGACAAAAAAGTTTACAAAAATCACTAAATTTGATGAAGACCAGTCTCGGATTGGGTAATTAAAAACGGTTTTTGACTTTTTAAACGTTTTACGTAATTGGATAAAAAGTTTATCACTTTAAATGATATTTATCAACTACTATATAATTTATATTAAATGTAACAGTCCAAAATATTTATTAAGTAAGATAGATATGGTATACTTTCTATATACATTGCATGTACATATATAATTGATTCTAAAGAAGTTTATCTTTCAAAATTTTCATTTATTGTACTCCAATTTTTGTTTGTTTCTAAAAAGAATATTTTTTTTGAGTTTTTCGAAAACAAAATTTGTTGTCATTGTAATTTATTCACGAATTGGTACTATATTAATAAAAGATAGACACTCTACAACTCTGTGTGAAAAAAATTAATTTTGTAAGTAAGTAGGTGCAAACAAACGTTTCTTCGTAAATTTTTGTCATTGAACGAATGTAATTATCAATTTTTCAATAGTCTTAGAAGGAGATAAATGCGTGTTATCGTTAAAAATTTACATAATATAACAAATTTTGAGTTTGAGATAATGGATGGTTTATAACATTGGAATTGGTGAAATTAAGTTTTCGTTTTGAATTTCAATATTTGTTAATGAAAATTCATATTTATTTTTAATTTTCCCACTACAAATTACCTCTAATTAAAGGAAAATTGTTGCTATTGTCATACCCTCACCCGGGAATCGAACCCGGTACCTTTAGCTTTACGCACCATTGCTCTGACCACTAAGCTATGA
>NW_020438954.1:363031-363500 GCF_000699045.2 Agrilus planipennis
AATATGAAAATTGGAAAAACTTTGGCGGTTGTTGTAGAACAAACAGAATAGCTCAAAACCCCAACGCCAAAACAAGACACTGTAGTTGTCCGAAGCACTTTTCGGTAACAAAGTTACCTTCTTCAGGGACTGAAGTAAACCTAAATGAGAACTAATCCTAATTTATACTGATAGTTGTTAAGGTTCAGTGAACATGACCCGGTGCCAACAAGGTAGATGTTCAATGGACCTTAACCTTAACGTTTAGTTTACAAGACAAACTAAAACTAATAAAGTTTTTCTAGATGATTGCATCAAAGAGCTAGACGCATACTAATTTCCAAACATTTAATTTGTTAAGGTAGTCGGAAACCATTTTAAAATTAAATAAATAAACATTTCATAACTGATATGTGTTTTCTTTCTGAAATTATTTTATCTTTAATTTACTGAAGTACTGAAGTGCATTTGTTAATGAAAATTCATATTT
>NW_020438954.1:367464-374672 GCF_000699045.2 Agrilus planipennis
AATTTTCCCACTACAAATTACCTCAATTAAAGGAAAATTGTTGCTGTTGTGGCAACAGTGGGAAAATGAAAAATAAATATGAATTTTCATTAATAATATCACCCCTATTAAATGTCAAAATGGACCATATAGTATTAAATATTTGTTGTATGGTTATTTTTTTTAAATTTATTTACTAAATTTACTCATAATTGACTTTTTATTAGACTATTTCAAACAATGTTGAGCTTTGTTGTACATGGGCTTGATTGTTCGAGTGTTTATTTTGGTCTCATTGTCAAAATTCTGTAAGACCTAAATTAATACAATTTTGTTCATCAGTACACGTGGCAGAAATGCATGCGTATTCATAATTTACGTATATTCGCGATCAGTTTTGTAATTATAAACGATTTAATAATGTCAATTTCGAAAAAAACTGGACTTATAAATTTCAAATTATAATTTCTACGATTGAAAAAATAGTGACTTATGTCATTGCTTATATTTACGTAGAATTTTGTTACTTGTCTCATTTTAAAATTTTTGGATAGCATTTATAATAAATAGCGGTAGAAGAGTCAACTGTGAAACGTTTATTTATTATAAATAGCAACAAGTTTTATATTAATTGCACCGTTGATAGTTTAAAAATAGACAGTATTTTTAATCTTTAGATTTAAAGCGTTCAAAAATGTGGTGTTACTTGGATGTTACAGGCGATGATGAGGATACCGTGAATAGAGAAGGTTAAAAATGAGGTGATATTAGAAAGAGTAGGAGAACAAGTGACGCTATGGAAGTCAAGGTAGATTGGTATAGTTCAGACGTTCAAAATTGGCATAGTCCACAATAAAACTATGGCATTTTCGCATTTCGTAAACATCAGAAAGAGATGTCAGGTAGGAATTGTAGCGAACACTAATCAAGAAATAGGAATAACATTAGAGCAATTGATGTGTAACAGAAAGAGAAGCAGACAAGCAAAATTTGGGCACCGCTTACTATTATTTGTTTATCTCTTTTCACTTTGTCTGTACTCAACATTTGAAGCATTTCCTAACTTAAAAAGCAAGTGTTCATAACACAGTAAATGACTACAGTCCCAAATGGAAATAAGATTTTGTCGTTCCGACTATAGGACGCCTTCTCAGGCATGATGGACTAGTTAGAGACATATTGGGAGAAACAGGAGTTAGAAGGGTAGATGTAGACCTACATTAAATTGCTGTTCATAAATAGTTAAAAGCATGTGGGATGTTCTAGTGGTAGGGAAATATGAAGATTTGCTCATGATAGGAAAGAGTGAAGGTGCGTGTCCAACCAGTCTTATTAGTACTGACGATCTTATGATGACGATGATGATAATAAAGAGAAGAAATGCTTAATATGTAATAACAGTACAACTTTATAAAAAGACACAAGCCATTTCTTTTTAATTTTGAAATTCATGTTTTATGATAGCAGTTAACATTGAATGCCAGACCTAATTAATATTCCCAGTAGATTTTATTAACAAGCAAATCATTTTAATTTTTTATAAGTACATATATAAAAAAGTAAAAATAAAAAATTGATTAGACATTCATGTAGAGACGTACATATGTTTACATGAGTAATATTCTTATTAGGGACCATTAGTTAAAAAAATGTTGGTCGTGAGCGAATTATTTAGGACAACTTTTTTTACATTTTTAATGGGTTATTATTTAATAATGCAACGATAACAGTATGCCAAAAGTTAACTTCTCCTACCCAGAAAGTCAACCGGTTTAATTTAATTATTCAAAGGATTAATCCAAAACAAAACTGTTGCTTTTTTAAGTTTCAAAAAAAGTTTATTATCATACTCCACCACTATAATAAAAAATACCACTATTGGCGATAGTATGTACTGTCTAGCTGTCCGTAGTTAGTCCAAGACTTTGATAGCCACTCTAATATGTTCTGTTATACTAACTACTAACCATTTCTCAAAAATTTGCTTCATTTTACTTTCATCTATCGTCCTGTTTTGTCCACTTTGGTTATTAGGACCAATTGTACCTATTTTTATTGACTTTACAGCAAATATGAAGATTGGAAAAACTTTGGCGGTTGTTGTAGAACAAACAGAATAGCTCAAAACCCCAACGCCAAAACAAGACACTGTAGTTGTCCGAAGCACTTTTCGGTAACAAAGTTACCTTCTTCAGGGACTGAAGTAAACTAAACCTAAATGAGAACTAATCCTAATTTATACTGATAGTTGTTAAGGTTCAGTGAACATGACCCGAAGCCAACAAGGTAGATGTTCAATGGACCTTAACATCATCATCATAAACGTAATTAAACTAAACTAAATAGCGGAGATCCAGGGATGGGACCGTTGTCATTGTTAAGAACAATTTGTTTATTTTTATAAATGTATAAACTTTCAAAACTGTTTAGTAAACGATTATTCCTAACTTCTTTAACTAACTTAAGGTTATTAATATTAATATTATGTCCATCAGTAAGAATATGTTGGGCAACACTAGATTTTTCTTCTCTACCAAACCTAGCATGAGCTAGATGTTCTTTAAATCTGGTTTTGATTGAACGTNACTGATATGTGTTTTCTTTCTGAAATTATTTTATTTTTAATTTACTGAAGTACTGAAGTGCACTATAAATATATATTTATTTTCGATAAATAAAATCGGTAAGTAGTCGTTAACTTAATTATCGGAGCTGATATGAACGGGAGGGAACTCGGCTAGTACCCGGGAGAGAATTCGACTATCTATATTTTAACCAAAATTACCTGCGGGAGGGAATTCGGCATCACCGACTTATTTGATCCTTGTATTATTAACAGTTTTAAATAAGAGCAAGGAATTAATAAGATAACAAAAATATAATTTTCATTAATAAAACACAAATTTACTATTCAATAAATTAACAGTTGGTACACACTGTTAAAATTATTTGCCTCAAGGTAACATTAGTTCTATAATTGCTTATTATATCGTAATTAAAAAATTAAAAACAATGGCAAAATTATTGGTGAAAGTAGCATTTAAAAACTACTTAAAAACTAGTAGGAGACTAAATTGCTTTTATTATTTATTGATCTTAACGTTATATGTACTGTATAGTACAGGAAGGTTCTGGTAATCAAGGCTGCTCATGAAAACGACAGTGTTATAATATTTCAAGCTTGAAACACCCGAAAGGTAAAATTTGCAAATTCATTTTTAATTATTATCTGCTGGGCTCCTCCGTGTAATTAACATGTTTCTGCAAATGGTGTACATTGACCTTCATTACAAAGCGTTTTTCTTTAATGGTGTTTTCAGAAATAAAACAAGTTTTTACCTATAATTTTTTATTGTTATGATTTTGATCTTTTCTTTTTAATGGATTAAATTCTTTACTAGTTATTAGTTATTTATCGAAATTATTTGGTATCATCAGCACGCCATAATTCTTTTCGCCGGATGAGTTTTTAGAGGTTAAATGATTAAGACTAAGTCGTCACTGGAATGATTATGATTAGTACTCAATCAGCTCAACCGATGAAACATTTGGAGTAATTTTGATTATCGGAAGGAAGTTTACGAACTCCTAAGAGTCCATTTTAAGGATTTACAATCTTTTAAGTACCTGTCTGGGTTACTGTTACAAGAACAATTATTTTTTCTCTTTTGTATGTGGATGTATTTTGGGTTTCTCGCATATTTGGCTGAATTATAAATTTGGTTTCAAATGTATTTTTATAGCTTACTTAATGATATTAAAGAATTCTTCTCGTAATGGATTCTATTGCATACATTACAGACAATATTAAATAATGATTAATGAAATCAAAAGCTTATTTGGTATTATCGCCGAAAGCTTTACATTTAGCAACAACTAATAATAATAAGTAACTGAATAGGATATATTTATTTATGTTAGTTGTTATCAACGTGGGTGGATGACTTTTCGGGGTTTGGTTCTTTTATTGTTGTTATACTAAACAATTCATTGGTCGAATTTACTTATCTCCGCATCAATTTGTATANTTTTTTATTTTACTTTTTTCTATATCAATTTTTGTTACAATTATATATATATATATATATATATATATATATATGTTGTTTGCACATTTTATGTTTTATTATTTGTACTGTTGAACCGTGGTCATATTCGGCAACCTTTCAATATTTTCGAGCGACGATATGTGATTGTCAATTGCGCGCTAGTTAAAAAAATAGTTTACCATCGAAATTATCACTTTTGCGAAAAAAGTTGTTGTTACGTATCTACACGTTGCATCGACGTGTTATTAGACTGTAAGTGTAAGTGACATTATTTGTGCTGGATTCCTTAAAAAAGAACATTGAAAGTGGCAGATCGTTTACAAGAACATTGCTAGTAATTTTTAATAATTGTTAAGTTGGTTTTTTTGGTAGTTAAAGAAAGTTAAATTATTTTTTTGCTTTTGTTAAAATTATTATTTAATTTTTTGCCAAAATCTGACACACGAAAAATGTCAATGAATTGATTGAGGTTTTAACGACATAGCTATTATCGTTATCAAGTTGGCCAATCGTGAGTTATACAGCAAAGGTGAGAAGGAACGAAAAAATTGTTTGCGACCTTGGGCCCCACTTAGTTTAATATCCCACCACTGTGCTGTGGCTTCTTAAGCCCGAAAGGGGCGTGACGACGTCTTATTTAGATTACTTCACTCACCCTCGGATTTTAAAATTTGCCGTGCTGATGTACATTGCTGTTTTCCCGCGATTGAAAGTTGTAAACAAAAATGTGTGAAAATTTCTTTACATTTTTCTTATTGTGTACAATCGCGGTTGGAGTGTTAGGTAGAGACATTGACGAGTTTTTAAGGGCCCAATCACCGGTGTATGGTATATCATGGATTTCCGATATCCAGGACTACAACACGTCCTGTGCCGACGACCTAAGGACTTTTTTGGATGCTTTAGATCAAAAACACGTATGGGCATTAAAAGGTAAAAGTTTGATTTAGAATTGATATTTATTGTTCTATATCTAATTATTGACCAACGAGTAAAATATATTTTGTTAGATTATTGAAAGTAATGTAAGTAACAATATTAAATAATTAAAAAATGTAAAACGTCCCATACTACCAAACATTTTCATGCGACACGTAGATAATCCTAATCGTAATTAATATTTTAAATGAGACGTGTGTTTGTTTGTTTGTTTGTTACTATTTTACGGCTTAACTATTAAACCGACTATCATAAAATTTTGTACACACATTGTCAATAGTTCAGAAGAGGACATAGGGTACCTTTATCCTGAAAAAAATACTGTTCCCGAGGGATATAACAATTTTATGCGGTCGTCGATAATCCTCGATACGTATTTAAGATATCAACTCGAGCGAAACCGCGTGTAAAACCTATCATTGTCCGTAGTACAGAAGAGGACATAGGGTTCCTTCTATACAGAAAAAATACTGTTCCCGAGAGATTGAAAAATTAGTTTTATGTGATCGTCGATAATCTTCGGCGCGCCTTTAGGAAATCAAAGCGAGTGAAGCCGCGGGGTAAAACCTATCATGAAATTTTGTATACACATGTCAGGGGTACAAAAAAGAACATGGGGTATCTTTTATCCAGAAAAAATGCTATTCGCGAAGGACAGAGAAAAAATAGTTTTAGGTGGTTGTCGTTGTTCATTGACAGGGCAGCAACACGAGCGAAGCCGGGCGGGTAAAACCAGCTAAATAATAAAATTATGAAATTGAATATGACACTTAAGATATGTAGATGATGCTATAGCTTGTTTTACAGGAACAATAAGACAGTTACGTTCTTTCCTATATAGGTAGATACTTTATTCTCTTTTTTAACAATTTATTACATTGAATTTATTATGTTTTGCTTTTTCATATATTGTATATGTATATATGTACTACTATTCTTTCGTTTCTTCTCTATTCTTTTCCATATGATGATGTTTCGCATTATTCGCATGATTTCTTCTATCGTTTGTTGTTTCTCGCCTTTTCCTTCAAGTTTCGTGAACTTACATCTTTCAAATTTGTGTTGTAAAGTTTAATTTTCATCTTTAAAATAGCCTGCATAGTCTGTTCTTCTCAGACTTCCAATGTCTATTTGCTCTAGTTTCATAACCTGATCTGAATCTGGCCTTGATCTCCAATTCCTTCTTTTCTAAATATGAAATACATTTGAGAAGTGGAAAAAATAAGAAAATAATTTGTTTTTCGATTTGGCCTTAAGATGTTTGCATAAGTGACAATGTAAACTTTACCGTTAATAGAAAACTTACATAACGATCCCATAAATCCCATCCATTATCACAAAAAGCTTTTTAAGTTTTTGATTGTTCGTATTAAATAATTGTGCACAGAGTATATCTTAACAGTGTGCTTAATGATCTTTATCGGTTTTGTTACTTTTTAATTGTTACTGTATAAGCTTTAATAGGTTTTACGTAGGTTTGAGGAATTTTGTAAAAGATATGTTATCTGCTCTTAGTTTTATTTCAAAAATAAAATTGTAGTAAATTTTAGACTTAGTTGTAAAATAGTTGAACTTTTGATTTTTTAAAAATAATGTTGCATGGGATAGAAATTCCAATTAAAAATTTTACATAAATAAAATGATTTTGGAAGAAACAGAAGCAGTAGAATTTATTGATGTGTAAAATATGAGGATGTATCTCCTCTTGACTGGGGGCGTGCATACAAAAAAAATAAAATCTTAAAGTATGTCTATCTCACATACTTTGGTAACATACCTGTCTGTTTAACAATCGCCAACAAAGTGTGATTCCTTTTATATAGGACAGACAGAACGTTTCTTTAGAATTCGTTTGAGGGAACATTTTCAATTCAATCTAATCTTAGAAAGAACAGCAAGTCTTTTTTATTTATTCATTGGCGTATGTTTTAGTGTGTATTAGTGTATTACAAATCTTGTATGAAAACTATTTACTGTTGTTGTTGATAAACACGTAAATGTAATCGCAAAATACCCTATTAACTTCTTTCTTTTCAATTTAAATAAATATTGAAAAAAATATTTATATACATACCTATATTGGAACTTGTTTTCAATAAAATTTCTAGAAGAATATAAACATTATGTTTGTACTTTCCGTTTTGTCTGAGTTTTTTTAAACATTATTCAATGAGTTTGTGCAGAATCCCTTTCAACAATAATGATAATATTTTTTTTTAATTTCTTTAAATTGTTCGAGTG
>NW_020438954.1:375485-377363 GCF_000699045.2 Agrilus planipennis
AACCTATCACGCCTATTTCTTATTGACTTCCATAGAATCCTCTGTTTTATTCTTTCTAATACCTCTTCGTTTCTAACCTTCTCTATCCACGGTATCCTCATCATTCGCCTGTAACACCATATTTCATTGATTTTACATCTCGAACGTAACAAAGGATAATGTTTTACACAATTGATTAGCATATTTTTGCCTTTTTGATATGTTAAAGTGAAAATATAATACAATTTCAAGAAAACATTTTTTTTTTCAGCACTCGACGCAAGTGGAAAACCCGCATCCAGTTTCCTATGGGGAAACAATCTCTGGATTGGCTCCGAAACGGAGTGTTCCAATATCATGAACAGAAAGCCATTAGAAATTAATCACGAAAAAATAGAACACTATCATCGCACGCCGTACGATTTTCCCCCATATCCTTTAGATTTTGTATTGGTCAGAATGGTGCACAATAACATTCTCCAAAGGCATACCCATATGCCCCTGGAGGTAAACAAACACTTTTAACTTTTTACAGTCAAAGTTTACTTTATATGAAAAAAACCATAATATCCATTTTTTTTAAATTGTCATTCTAAGAATAATAATAAGTAAATAAAGATTTCCTAAATTTAATGCTCCTCGTTACTGATTGCTTTCTGTTTTTTTTTCGGAAATCATTAATTTGTGGCAACAGTAAGAATACTTAATTGTTATTCGCTGTATAATTTTTAGAAGTCAGTTTTGTTTATTCGGAAAATGGTATGGTCATTGTAAAAGAATTTGTGTACAATATTTAAAAGAATACCAGCAATACCTGTTGTGTATTTATAGTATTAAAAAATTTGTAAAATCCCAAGCGACTATAAATATTTTGAGGGTGACTCTACCGAATAATTAGTTTTGTTTGTTTCAAAATTGACAGATAGTGGTATGAAAAAAAATGTTAAACAAGAAGTAAATATCATTTAACAGATTGTNTTGACTTGGAAGTGGTGTATTGATATTGATATCATGCTTTCTTAAGATGCCGGCATTAATACTTAATTAATTATGTAATATGCTAATCATTTTAAATCGTAAAGTGCTAGAGGCCTCGAACTTTAATATTTACAATTGCGCTCTTAATATAAAAAACCGCGACAATGTTTTCGCTTTTTTTTTTTGGTAATTGTATATGAATGTTAGTATTATGAATAAAATATAGGCGATAACATAATAAATAATGACTTTTATGTTAAAATTACTTACACTTAATGTTTGATAACGTTTTACAAAAGGTTATAAAGTGAATTGTAAAATTTTGGTGATAAGTTTTAGGCGTCAGTAACAATCAGCAAAAATCTATATCGAATTAATTAATTCTTAGTTGGTGTATGACTAATTTACACGTAAAAATCAAAATTACTTTTATTTTCTAGTAAATTAGTTAATTAACTACATTGGGATTCCCTTTCAGAAGGAAGAAAATAGAATTATAGGAACACTACCGTTTTTATTATTTATTTTTAATTAGCTCCATTCTCAATATTAGTGAAAAAACATAGATGAAACATAATAAACTTAAAATGAACATTTTTATAATATAAAAATAACAATAACAGTCTTAAAAACAACATAACAAAACAAAAATAAAAAAAATTGCGCCTAACCTCATCGTATCGAAAATTTATTATCTTTAGGTTGTGATTATTTCCCTAGTGAAGAATTTAATTGATCCAATAATCCCATTCATTTAAATAATTAATCGATTGTTTTGATTAATGAATTTTATTTTCATTAATCTAAATAAATAGTTGGTTATTATGATTAATCGCAAATTTCATAATCGATTGATTTTAAAAATAAAAATAATCTATCAATAATAATCAATTATATTTTCCATTAAATTTCAATTAATCG
>NW_020438954.1:378248-391733 GCF_000699045.2 Agrilus planipennis
ACTATATTCTTAACCATTTTTTAAATATGCTTTTTTATTTAAATTAAGTTTACTTTTAAAAAAACTTAACAACAAATAACAACAAACTGACAAATTTTTGATTCATTTGATAAGGTTTTCTTGACGTTTATACATTTGAAGTAAATATACATGGAATCCCATAAAATGAATGAAAAACTTTTTTTTGAAATTGTCTATAAATTATGCACAAAATGATTAATTAAAATATACAACTATAAAAGAACTAATATAAGGTATTTATTTGTTTACTGTCATTTTACAAAAAGGAGATGTTGACATAGAAAATTACAAACTTTTATCCTGATGATCATGATGGTTATGATGATTATTATATTTTTGATGATCTTTGATACGCATTTAGGACATAAACGCGAGCGAAGCCACTGGTAGAAGCTTACTAATCTAAAGTACAAATACGGGAAGAATACTAATATTATAGATTAGTTTTTTATTTTATCTTTTGAGGAATTTTATGAATTTATTTGCATAAGAAAGTAGGAGACTATATGTAAAAAAAATGTTAATATTTATGATGCAACAATTAGGTACAACTTTGAGTAAGGTTTATTATTAAGTAAGTAAAGGAAGCGAAAGATCAAATTACTTCCTCAATTTTTAAAAGCTGTTTTGAGCCATGGACTCGTTTTAAAAATTCATCGCGGAACTTAGTTAATGTTCTCGGAAAAATACTACGTATGCAAATTTTTACGCTATTTATAAATAAATAATTTACCTTAACAACATCAATAAGAGAATTACTGCCCAGGTTCAGGTCTCGAACTGTGTTAAGGTTAGCAACCTCCTACTTGACAGCGCTTTTTTTTTAATAAATTGCTAATTAAAACAATGAATCGTTTTCGTATTTTGTTCTCAACAAAAAGAAACATTTCATTCTTAATAAAAAACTGTTTATTCAAGTAATCTGCATGGCTTATTGTATCTAAATGACTGTACAATTTTACGTTGTATAGTATTATATATTTGTTAAAAGAGGCACTTATGTAGGTACGCAGCTAGAAGTTATACTTCTGTTTACATAAAAAACATCTTAAACTCTATTAAGGAAGTCAAGAAACAACAGTCTCAAAAGTTTTATCATCTTACTGCCTTTAGCTAATCTTCGTATTTCTCGCATTTCCGTAATATTTTTCTTAGGTATCCTTTGTAGACCATCCTTTGCTTCCATTTGAATTTACCATTTTTTATACCATTTTCCTGTTATTCCACATCTCCCTAGTACTGAGCGGCATGGTCTAGAGGTTTAATCCATTGATTAGCATTCGGGAGGACGTCGGTTCGATTCCGGATCCGTCTGCCTTGGTCCAAATTCTTCTGTGGTTTCCTTGGATCACTAAGGCAAATGCTGAGGCGGTAATATTCAATAGATAATCTTTCATTCTCTTCTGTTTTCATTTCGTCCGTCTCAACTTTCTCACCCGAACCACCACCCACCCATTCCCACGATCCCTGAAAGGAGGCTGAAGCATTAGTAGTTGGTGGGAAAGAAATACACAAGTTTTTTTTATCTCTCTGGTTCCAGTTTACAGAGCCTGCCTATTTTCTTCTCTACTTTTTCCCCAGTACTTTGATTCCCGATTCTCATTTTCTAGTCTGAATCTTCGTTTCCGCCTTTCAAATAATTTGGTTTTCTTCCCTTTCTTTTCATATTTTTGTGTATTCCTGTTCGAATTTTAAGTTTGCTTTCTACTAATGTCTCGAATAGGAACATTTCTTTTACCAATTCTCTTTGAGCTTTCTGTCTCCTATTCCCCATAGCCTTCCCGTTACCCCTCATGCTTTCATCTTCAATTTTTTTATGTGTCCATCTACTCCATTATTTTTTAAGTATATTTTCTTCTCTTTTCCTTCCCAGTACCTTGCACAGGTAGTTTTTCGTAATGAAATCCTTTTTTACTTAGATATTGCATTGTACTCTAAAAGTTATACTAAAACCCTAAAATTTGGGATGAAGTTAAAGGAAGTGTAACGAAGGAAATTACATTAACAAATGTCTCTAACGGAGGAATAAAAATTATGTAATAAGTTCTAGAAGAATGAAGTTGCACATTACGTTGTTGTTACAATAATTTGCTCGTTTTCAAGGATACTTCTTTGTCATTGTATGTCATGGCAAGAAAATAACTTAACAATACGCCAGTAATTATCGTTATCCTTCAAAGTTAACAATAATTTAAATTTATTGTTCTTCCTGATTAAGCTCTTTTGAGACGTAACTTAACAGCTATATGTGCCTGTGATTCGACAACAAAAACGCAAAATATGACAACGTATTAACGGTAAACACAACATTAAATTTTATATGCTTTTTACATAAAAATGCATAATATGTTTACCCAGTGTTAACATGCAAATTAACTTTGAAAAAGTACCTTAAATAAAATTATGCATTTAAATATAAACATACCACAATAACTTAGTGTTCTTTTTGCTCTTCAGGTGTTAGGTATTTAAATTTTCATAATTTAACCGCTTAATAAGGACAAATAAATAACATAAAAATGGCTAAATGTTAATTATTCTAATTAACGAATAATTCGGCAATGATTTTTCTTTTCTTTCTCTATCTCTATTTTGTATTTTATTTATGAAGAACAACATTAATGTAAATAACCTTTTAAAGGTTTTCTACATTAATTTACATGCATATTTTATTCAATGGAAACCGTTATGTCTAATTATCTAAGTAAATTAGGTCATTACAATTTTCTGAACTGAATTAAACACTTTACCATTACATTAGGGACATAGCTCGAATGTATAGATAGTTATGATCCATGTCCTGGATCACCCATAATATTAACTTAACGGCATGACCTGGACGTACAGACCATTGGTTAGCATTCGGGAGGACGCGGGCCCGATTCTGGGTCCGTCTGCCTTTGTTCACGTTGTTCTGTGACTTCCTTGGATCACTTAGGCAAATGCTGGGGCAGTAATATTTCACGGATAATCTTTCATTTCATTTCATTTCGTCCTTCTCATCTTTCCCACCAGAATCATCACCCACCCATACCTACCCATGATTCCTGAAAGGAGGCTGAAGAGGGTCTTCCGCCCTACATTCCAGCGTAGTCCGGAGGGACATCCCCACCACCAGCATTAGTGGCTGGTGGGAATGAAGCACCCAAAAGAGTCCGCCGATCGACCGGCTTGATGAACAAACATCGAGGTAATTGCCGAATGCTAAAAAATTTCTCCAAACAGTAAAATATGCAATAACTATTGTTTTCCATATGTATTTCTTTATTTAATGAAGCAAGAATATCAATATCTATTTTTTCTCTATGGAAGTAAATAAGAAATAGGCGAGATAGGTTAGTAGGACACCTTCTCACGTCTAGTCAGGGACATATTACAGGCAGAAACGGAAGTTAGGAGGGGTAAAGGTAGACCGAGATTAGATTACTGTTCGCAAAGTGTTAAGGTTGTGGGGGTGCTTTAGTGTTAGGGAAATTCTAGGATTCGCTCAGGATAGGAAAGAGTGGAAGTGCGTGTCCAAGCAGTCTTAGGACTGACGACCTTATGATGACGATTTTATTAATTTTTGCCAAAATATGAATGCATGTACAGGTCGGACGAAGGAAGCTGGCGAGCGGTCGCGCAGGTACTTGCCCATTTATGACTTATTTGGGTAAGTCACTTGGAACCGATACACAAATAAGCTTTCAGTAGGCGTAAATTATAGTATTAATGCAGATAGGACAGTAGCGTACTAGATAATAATGTAGAAACATAACTTACCAAAATAAAAAAATAAACCTATTGCTTTTGTTTTTTAATTATTTTTCACATTCATTGTCGTCATGGGAATCTCTATCACTGTCACAGCATCAACAATTAGTTCTTCTGTTTGTATGTCTATTACTTGCTACCTGATCCCTATTTTTAAATATTTAATCTACGCCCCTGATAGGAATACTGAAGAAAGAGGACTGCAATCGTTATACCTAAAACTGCCTACTTTTGCCACCGCGCATCCACGCCATTTTCAAATTTCCGCCAGCTTCCACCGTCAGGCCTGTACTCAATTTATGCTGAAAATTTTCCAAAAACAGTAAAATATGCAATAAAAAAGCATTTTTCATATAATCCAAGCTCCAGTTAGTAGAATTTGTTGTATTATGTTGAATATTTCATAGAAGATGATTCACAAACACAAATGATTCGTAGAGAAATAGTTGGTAACATCAAATAATAACTTTGAATAAATAAGAAGAAACTTATTCTAAAATTTACCACTTATTTTAATATATATGAATAAACGACCGTGATCCTTGTTTCATTTGTTTCTTAATTAGTAATACCGTAATAAAATTTTGCAACCTAGCGTAACCTTTCGGTGACAAGCCTTTCGCGTTGCGTATAGGTACGTTAAAACGGAGAATTATAAAAAAAATATCGTAAATTATTTAAATAAAGGTTGTTAAGGAAAACTTTTAATTAAGTGCAGTAATGTAGCACCTTTTTCCAATGACATCGACAAATACAACGCCAATTAATAGTTTACTTTGCCTTACACATTAATTAATTTTTAACACAAACCTTCGATGACCTGAATTAATAGATTTAAACTTGACCTGTTAAACTTCTTCATCTTCCGATAAAAATTATTATTTATTAACATACCAAATGAAGTAGAAAAATAAAAAGAAAGGAAAGCGTAACCACTCGGTACAAATGACGCCATTTGTTTAATGTATTAATGGTTAATATTCAGTAATTATTGATGCAGCAGAATTTTTCTTGTTTTCTTGAATATCTGCAGTGGCCTTATACTTACTTACGTCAATATAGACATGTCGGTGTAATTATTTTAACAACGATTTGTTATTTTATTTAAATGAATGCAAGGCGCTACCCCAACTTGTAAATTGCAACTTAAGCTTTGCAATAGGCTCAATACTGGGAAGCATGTAGGTACCTTAGCGAAAGCAGATTTTCTAATATGAACTTTATAAAATTGTATAGGTGTTTCTTCTGTGATAGGCCATTTATATTATAGTTATCGCATTTGCCAACAACAAATAATAATAAAAAGAATTACCAGTCTGTACTAGTTCAGGTAATGAAGCTATTTATTTGTCTGTGACATCTTCTAACGTTTCGCCCCTTTGATTAGATCGTCTCCAGGGTTAATTGTAAAATGATTTACCCTGAATCTTGCAAGCCACCTTCACATAGAAAACTAAATTTTCGATTGTAAGTAACTGAAATAGTACAATTTATTAGGTAACTTGTAATAATCTCAATTTTGACATGTTTCTTTAAAAATTATATCAAATTTCGTAATTATTACAATTAAATTTGTAATATTAACTACCTAGTAAATTTATTTCTGCTAGGATTTTATTTTTACAAATTCAGGTCCAAATTGTAATTTTTATTATTTTCGCTTACGAAGCAACGGGCTAGTGGGAGAAATTGTAAATATTGCTTTAATATTTCGGTAAATTTTCGTTTTTCATTTTCTTCGTGTGCTACTAATTTTCTGTTTCTTTCTAGTGTTGCATGATACAACAGACAAGTGCTCGTGACATTCATCGTCAGGTAAGAGAACGCTTTGTGTACTATTCTTTTTTATAATTATGATACGATATACCAAAAGTTACGTCCCACTTTAGTATANAAATTTGTTATTTTTTGGACAAATAAAAAAAATCACTGATAAAATTGCATGCAATGTATATATTTTATGATGCAGACCTCACAAGCGCATTTTTATTCATGGTGGCCCTCGGGCCACTTGAAATTGGACAACCCTGGCTTGCAATTACTTATCTGTGTTTTGGTATGATATTTTATGATCCAAGTCCTTATATTCAAGATTATTATTGTGTGTATGTATATTTGTAGTATTGTCTTGAGAAAAGTATATTAATAAACATCAAAATTGGTGAGAGTAATTGTCTGGTGGTCGGGAATTAGTCCAAGGGTCACATATGGTCACCCTTGACGTGACAGTCGTTACAAAGAATAAAATAATTTCGTAATATTTACTGGGCTCGTCGCTTACTAATAGGCATCAGAGAAATTGGTTAGTTTTGACAATTGTTCGATGGTTTTTAAATATTTTAGTAAATCTTATCATGCGTTTTTGTCTTTTTAATAAATTTCGTTTTCTTTTCTTGATTTTATGACTCGCTTTTATAGCTGATGTTTGCTTATATTACGATGTAAAGGTTTTCACAGAACTTTTGTCTGTAACAACAATTTGTTCTTTTTTTCATGTTTACAATACCCTTGGATCGTTATTGTTTGCGGTATTTAATGTGAGGACGAATTTATCAATTGCTTTTACGATTGCAACCTCCGAAGGTTGAACGAATTTTGTTAATCATTATAAATACGCATACGGGTGATGTGTTTTCGTGGTTCTTAAGGTAATCAGGTGCTGTTACTTTTTGGCAGCTTCTTCCTTTTATTTTTGTTGTTGCATGGAGCTCATCAAGGTTCTTCTTAATTGATGTTTGAATAATGACGATAAAAAGTGTATAGGTTCAATGGAATGGTAGTACTAGTGACCTACTTGACTTATTCACCTTTAATAAATAAAATTACTGTTTGTACAAGATGGATGATGACTAGTAG
This sequence comes from Agrilus planipennis, assembly GCF_000699045.2. Classification (NCBI taxonomy): domain Eukaryota; kingdom Metazoa; phylum Arthropoda; class Insecta; order Coleoptera; family Buprestidae; genus Agrilus; species Agrilus planipennis. The sequence continues at coordinate 384,879 of NW_020438954.1, forward strand.
TCAAAAGGAGGTACAATATCTAGATACCGTTTATAACAGCGTTAAAAGTACTCGGCCGTTATAACCGTAGGTTGTAGTGTGCAAACATTATTATGTAATACTAAAAAATATGTAGATATCTACATAGACAGATGTTTTTATCAAAAACATTGTTTTATATGAAAAAAAGTGCTATTAAGTTTACTGTATACCATGAATATTACAAACTAAACATTTTTAACGTTTACGATTTTCTGATATTTTCCTTCTCTATAAAATTTCCTTCGTCTTTTTTAGACCAACGTTTCCTTCCAATTGAATTTCCATTTTTTTTACATTATTTGTTGTTATTCCACATCTCTAAAAAATATGATCAAGCGTCTTTAGTCCTAATTTACACATCCTTATTTTCTTGTCTTCGTCTTCCCAGTACCTTGCTGTCTTATTCTTATTTCCCAAACTAAATCTTGTTGTTAAAATTTCGTTTCCCTCTTCGCTCTTTCGTCTTTCAAATAATGTCGTTTTTGTTCCCATTCAGTCCACATTTTCTAATATTCCTGTGCGAATTTTAAGATTCCTATTCTTTCCTCGTCTTTTTTGCTTACTAATGTCTTTCTGTCCAGCTCTTTCCATACACTTCTTTCTTCCATTATCAGCATTTTCATTTGGGATACAAAACAGACGTCGAAGACGTGAAAAAAAATAAAAACTATGTCACTCTATTCTCGAATGAAAAATGTTGGGAGTTCAAAGTGATTGATAAATAAATTTGATCTTTAACCTACCAACTTTGCACTTTTTTATCACTTTACGTTAGCGAGAAGACTCGTTCTAAGAAGATCTCAACCGTAAAAGAAAAATGAAAACAATAACTGTAACTATTGGTTTTTGTACGTAACAAGTTTAGTTTATGGTTTAGGTATTACCCAAATAATTAATATTCTGTTATTTATATATATATATATAAATATAATTCAATAATTGTAATGATAGGTACCTAATAAGTTATGTTTTATAAAGTTATTCTCTTTTTGAAATTATCTTCAACAGTTCTCAAAAGTTATTAAGAAATTTACCAAATAAGTATATTTGGTTTATGAAAAACAATTTCAAAATAACATCAAATTTTGCGAAGAGTTTACAATCTAACTATCGTTTTTCCTGTCATCATGGTTCATTGATAACCTTTTTATTTATTATTTTATTAGGTACAACAAGAGTGTGTAAGTAACATGTATTCAAATGCAGCACGTGATTAAAATTTTACGGTTTTAGATTTTTGTGCGTAATTTGATTGTAAAAATTAATTACTGTCGATAAGTATCTTAATGCATAAAGTGTGTAATTCCTAATGAATAAATTCATAAATTAAGAATCTCAAGAACCTTGTAGGGTAATGTAAAAGGTCGTGTTGGCTTTTCTTAAAGACTTATTACTACCCATTCGTTCAAGAAAATTAAAATTAAAATCTGGAAAGTGTTTAAATGCGCATGTTTACCTTATTTTATTAATTTTCTTATCTTTATATTTAATTTTAATACCATACTCCCTTATTTTCTTAATAAAATCAAACGAGATGATTTTGGTAATTATATGCATAATATTACACACATAAAATAACAAAAATAATTATACAAAATTTAATTTGAGATTATCCTTTTTTAAGCGCTAAAACCACATTGACCATGTCCTTCTTCATTACCCAATATGCAAAACACTACGTTTACCTGTACCTATAACCTATGATAAATATTGAACAATCATAATTTTAACTACTCATAGTCAGTCATTTTATGAGGGTCAGTACATAATAAAAATTGATATAAACAACCTAACAACAATTACACCTGTGCAATTATTTTATTGCTGAGGTGCTACGAAGATAACGGACCGTTTTAGTAAATACATAGTTTTTCTAAAAATAGTTTCCTTATTGCTAACACGAGCTTTAGCACTTTGTCTTTTCATAAATTGTAAAGTCAACAACGGAAAGTTTGTCCATATTAAACAAAACATTATTTATTGACTATGCAGGTATAAAAAGAACCAGAGACATAATGCTCAATTGTTTTTGTCTCCTTGTTTTCTGTACTTTTATCTTTACTAAAACTTTTATTGTAATTTGAAAAAGAGCTTTGCTGAACTTCATATACTCCATCTTTTATGAGAAAAAAGTAAAACCGTATTTTAATGTGATATCTATAAATATCGATTATTATCACATAAAAATTGAATGATGTGCAACTAAATAGTTTTACTAATTTCATTGTAAGAACAAACGATTTTTTCAGTGTTGAAGAATTACAAATACAGGTTTAAAAAAAGAATTCAGAAAAAGATACAAACTCGTTTTTCTCACAGAATCTTAGGTCAAGTTTACAAAAAACTGGCTTCTTATTATCAGTTCCTCACAAATAATACCATTAATTATATCGGAGTGGGACATATGCCGACCTCTAAAAGTTTATAAACAATAAAAATGTATACACAGTTACACCATTACATAATATAATGATTCTCATTCATTTTATTTCTGATGGATTTTCAACAAATCCACTAAAACACTAAATAACCTAATATTCAAATCGTTTTAAAGTAATTCGAAATTATGCTGAAGCATTACAAGCATACGTATTTAAACTTAAGAATAATCCGCCGCATCCTCTTGATTTTTTGGAATTACACAGTTATTAATTAAAAAGCTAAACTAAAATAAGTCATCATCATAAGGTCGTCAGTCCTAAGACTGGTTGGACACGTACCGCCACTCTTTCCTATCCTGAGCTAAACTTCGCTTTTCCCTAAAACTAGAACAGAAGAATTAGAAAGAATAGGAGAACAGAGGACTCTATGGAAGTCGAGAAGAAATAGTCGAGATAGGTTGGTAGGACACCTTCTCAGGCATGAAGGTCTGGTCAGAGACATATTAGATGCAGAAGCAGGAGTTAAGAAGATTAGAGGTAGATGAGTTGAATTAGTCCAAGTTTGGGTACTGTTGTCGGTTCACACAATCCATTTTGGGAGATCTTAGCTCAAATAATACCTATTGGAAACGCTAAATTCTAAGTTTGGAATACACTAGTCATTAGAGTGAATACGTAATGTAGAAATGCTGACTTTATTCCAATTGTTTAATTCTACCTCGATCACTTCAAAATTAGCGATTCTTGATCAATGAATCTAATTAAATGATACATTCTAGGTACCTAAAGTGCAAATGTTATATAGTTAGTGCTAGTTTTTGATTAGATGTTTTAATGGTCGATTGCAGGATATTGTAGTATTAGAGGAGATAGATACACATTCTAGGTACCTAAAGTGCAGATTTTATATAGTTAGTGCTAGTTTTTGATTAGATGTTTTAATGGTCGATTGCAGGATATTGTAGTATTAGAGGAGATAGATACACATTCTAGGTACCTAAAAGTGTAAATGTTATACAGTTACTGTTATTTATTGATTGGATGTTTTAATGGTCGATTGCAGGATGTTGTAGTATTAGAGGAGATAGATACACATTCTAGGTACCTAAAAGTGTAAATGTTATACAGTTACTGTTATTTATTGATTGGATGTTTTAATGGTCGATTGCAGGATGTTGTAGTATTAGAGGAGATAGATACACATTCTAGGTACCTAAAAGTGTAAATGTTATACAGTTACTGTTATTTATTGATTGGATGTTTTAATGGTCGATTGCAGGATGTTGTAGTATTAGAGGAGATAGATACACATTCTAGGTACCTAAAAGTGTAAATGTTATACAGTTACTGTTATTTATTGATTGGATGTTTTAATGGTCGATTGCAGGATGTTGTAGTATTAGAGGAGATAGATACACATTCTAGGTACCTAAAAGTGTAAATGTTATACAGTTACTGTTATTTATTGATTGGATGTTTTAATGGTCGATTGCAGGATGTTGTAGTATTAGAGGAGATAGATACACATTCTAGGTACCTAAAAGTGTAAATGTTATACAGTTACTGTTATTTATTGATTGGATGTTTTAATGGTCGATTGCAGGATGTTGTAGTATTAGAGGAGATAGATACACATTCTAGGTACCTAAAAGTGTAAATGTTATACAGTTACTGTTATTTATTGATTGGATGTTTTAATGGTCGATTGCAGGATGTTGTAGTATTAGAGGAGATAGATACACATTCTAGGTACCTAAAAGTGTAAATGTTATACAGTTACTGTTATTTATTGATTGGATGTTTTAATGGTCGATTGCAGGATGTTGTAGTATTAGAGGAGATAGATACACATTCTAGGTACCTAAAAGTGTAAATGTTATACAGTTACTGTTATTTATTGATTGGATGTTTTAATGGTCGATTGCAGGATGTTGTAGTATTAGAGGAGATAGATACACATTCTAGGTACCTAAAAGTGTAAATGTTATACAGTTACTGTTATTTATTGATTGGATGTTTTAATGGTCGATTGCAGGATGTTGTAGTATTAGAGGAGATAGATACACATTCTAGGTACCTAAAAGTGTAAATGTTATACAGTTACTGTTATTTATTGATTGGATGTTTTAATGGTCGATTGCAGTATGTTGTAGTATTAGAGGAGATAGATACACATTCTAGGTACCTAAAGTGCAGATGTTATATAGTTAGTGTTATTTTTTGATTAGATGTTCTAATGGTCGATTGAGGGTGTTGTAAGTATTAGAGGAGATAGATACCTATTTCACATACCTTTTGTTGTTTTTTCTACAATCTTGAACCGAAAACTATTTTTTTCGACTATTTTCGATAGACAAGCAAATAAACAATGTTTTGACCCCTCTAATTTTCCATTACTGATCATCTTCTACAAACACTGATACATTCTATCTATGTATACGTATGAGTATTACAGTATATGTTTTCGGACGGGTTTTGCAAAATTTTCCACGGTCGCGTTGGCGTAGGTCATTTACTTTTTTTTTATTCTTGTTTTCTTAATAATGTTAATTTTATGTTCTTCGGCATTGTGTTTTTGTGGTCGAGGTTTCCCTTTCATTAGGAACCGGATGAAGAAGGTTAACACAGCTTGTAGTCGGTTATATTCCGATTGTAAATGTTTTAGGGATTTTTATTTTGTTTTTATTAATCACCGAAAAGGTCGTGAGATCATAGGAAAGTGATTAATGCATGGAAATTTATTTAACACGAACTTATTGGTAATTTTATTACGTGAAAATTGATATGCGGATGTTACATGTTCAACGTAGAAACGGTGGAGATAATTTTAGTTAAATTTAAATGAAAAAACTTGAATTTTTGCTGCGATATTTGTATAAAGTTGATAAATTTCAAAACGTTTGACTTTTTCATTGTCATTTAATAAACAGATGGTGTAATATTTTTGATTTCTTTCGGAAAATCTCTGGAAATATTTCCCAAAGTAAATAAACATAATGTGCTATGATAATACGTACACGATGATGTTGTACTTTTGGTAACTAAAGAAGTACCACAACGTATTAGTAACTAAAAAAAACCCACTAGGAAAATTAGCGATACTGAATTAGGGTATTACATATTCATGAGTCTTTCCTAGGGGCTCTGAGGCGAATTCAACACATGTACAACCTTATGAAGAAGTTGGGCAGTTCCAACATCAGCATCCAAAATTTTTTTGAAGTGGGTGGTAGGGCAGTGATTATTTTCCCTTAGGAAGAACTTAAAAGGCAGTCACAGTGCTGTGCAATTGAGGCAAGACATTGCATGCCCTTTGTGGGCCTTGAAGGGCAGCCCCATGGAGTCCATGCGAGATATTCTGGCTAACTGACTGTAATTTTGGGGGAGGAGGGCCCAATCTTCCCCCAAAATTACAGTCGGGTGGTAAAATAGGTGGAATTCTTGAAGAGTAAGATAGAACTGACAAGATTGAATTTAGTTAAACTGTCAGGCCGCAAAAGGGATCACTGTATTAAGGAAGAGTTTTTTTATTTTGTTGGTTTATTAACTGCTCTTGTAAACAATTTTTTTATTACTTTATCGTAACGGGAATGCTTAGATCATCATGGTAATTTACCGGTGCGTGTTGCATTTATTGATTGTTAATTACAGGCTAGTGCAAGATGGAAAACATTGAGCTGGTCTTCAGTTTGTAATTAAAAAAAATAAAAAATTATGCTATTAAATTGTTTATCGTGTTTTAAACATATATATGGAAATTATAGGTGAACAAAAAAAACTTCAATTATATTTCTTTTTAATTGTTTATATCGTACATGTACATAAACAGTTATTTAATTATGCTGTTATTGATTTTCGTCATCAACATAAGATCGTCAGTCCTAAGACTGGTTTAACATCAACTCCACTCTTTCCTATCCTTAGCTAATCTTCGGATTTTTCCAAAACCAGAACTTCCCACATCCTTAACTATTTGTGAACGGTAATCTAATTTGGGTCTACTTCTACTCCTCTTAACTCCTGTTTCTGATTCTAATATGTCTCTAATTAGCCCTTCACGCCTAACAAGGTGTCCTACCAACCTATCTCGCCTATTTCTGATTGATTCCATAGAGTTCTGTGTTCTCCTATTCTTTCTAATACCTCTTCGTTTCTAAACATTGACAACGCAAAAATTACAATTTTCAATTGTCAATCAGTTAATTTGGCGTAGAAATGTAGAATTTATTAGGTAACTTGTAATAATCTCAATTTTGACATGTTTTTTAAAAAAATATTTCAAGTTTCTTAATTATTACAATTTAATTTGTAATATCAACTAAAATACCTAGTAAATTTATTTCTGCTGGGATTTTATTTTTACAAATTCGGTTCCAAATTGTAATTTTTATTATTTTCGCTTACGAAGCAACGGACTAGTGGGATAAATTGTAAATATCGCTTTAATATTTAG
>NW_020438954.1:392195-393553 GCF_000699045.2 Agrilus planipennis
GATACACAAATAGAACCGAAGATAATTTTATTGAAAATTTTGGTGGAGGCGCCGGGACAATTTAATATAAACGTTATACTTTAGCTATACTTCCGGTTTCATTGAAGTAGATTGATGAATTTTCATCTTTTAATTATATTTTTTCCATCTAGAGATATACAGTTAGTGATGATAGTTCATATTTCTCTTTTTACAACAAATTTTACTGAACATTTTGGTGGAGGCGCTGGGACAATTTGAAACAAAGTCTATACTTGGGCCTTAATTCCGGTTTTATTGAAGTAAATAGATTAATTTTCATTTTTAAATAACAGTTATTCACTGTAGACGCAATTAGGAACGTTAATTTATATTTTTCTTTTCACAATTAAACTACAATTTTGTAATATAATACAGATAAAATGAAGCGATTTTAACTAAATTTTCTATTAGAAATATGTGTTTCCTAAACGAAATTTTAAACAAAATAGATTTAGTTACTTTATTATTTTTTACTGTACAATATATTTTTTTTCTAGAAATTGATACAATTAGGGCTTTGTGTTCCAAAATCGTGTGATTCAGAAGAAATAGCAATCTTGATGCGTGAATATTTAGATTCCGGCTATTTCAACTTCAAAAACTTCTACAATGTAAGCATGGAAATAGAAGAAATTAATTCTGTTTGGGAGAGCGATTTAGAATGGTTGCTGTTACCTAAAACGATCGTTTTTCTGTGAGATAACATTTATCCACTTTTTATTTAAAAATATCACAAACAACTTATCTTGCAGCTCAATTTACTCACTCACGCTATTACTAATCATTGTGGGAACTGTATATGATGTAAAAGTAATGCAACCGAGACTCAGAAAGAAAAAAGAAGAAAGTAATTTCATTAAAAATGGTAAGTACAACACGATTGCTTTATTGACAACGAACTTACGTTCCGTTAGACAAGTTTTTCCCCAACGGTCAATTACCCTTAAGTATCTATAGGTAGGTACAGGTCGGACGAAGGAAGCTGGCGAGCGGTCGCGCAGGTACTTGCCCATTTATGACTTATTCGGGTAAGTCACTTGGAACCGATACACAAATAAGCTTTCAGTAGGCGAAAATTATAGTATTAATGCAGATAAGACAATAGCGTACTAAAAAATAATGTAAAAACATGACTTATCAAAAAGAAAAAATTAACCTATTGCTTTTGTTTTATAGTTAGTTTTCACATTCACTCTCATCATGGGAATCTCTATCACTGTCACCAACATCAACAATTAGTTCTTCTGTTTGTCTGTCTATTACTTGCTCACTGATCCCTATTTTTAAATATTTAATCTACGCCCCTGATAGGAATACTGAAGAATGAGGGCTGCAAT
>NW_020438954.1:394124-408725 GCF_000699045.2 Agrilus planipennis
TGTTGGCAGATAATTGAAGAAGCGACAATAAACACAATGTAATTGTTTATGAACTTTAATAATTGTGGTGTGGTTAAATAGTATTCTTTCTAATTGATAAACTATTACTATAAATATTACTAATGGTTAAGACGTCCGACCGCGCTGACTGTACGTCACGAACTCTACTTACTGTATATACACTGCTAACCTGTCTACCTAACTACTATAAAAACTAGCCTCTTTTAGAAAAGAACACAAAAGTAAAATACTAAGAACTAGCAACAAGACATACACATTTCTTAACATTACATAATAGTTACATATACCTATAATAATATTTATTTATCGTTGTACCAAAAAATAACAAAAAACAATTGTGAATCTTTTTAAATGTTTATGAAAATGTTGTTTTAATTCTTTTTATAAAGTTCTTTTTACCTGGCCCATGCAGATGGTACAATAACAGTATATTCCTCCACTATTTTTAAATTACCCACTGTTCATTATTACGACATATGTAGATGACTTTTAAATAAATAAAAAACAATTGTGAATCATTTTGAACGTCTAAGAATGTTCTTCTAATTTTTCATAAAAAGTTCTTCTTGTTTAGCCCATGTATTGTTTCAATTATGTCTAGGTGTTTCAAATGGGGTGTACACAGTTGGGAACGAAAATGTGATTCCCCGACATTCAACGACTACAGACATTGAAAAACAGGCCGTTTTTAAACCCAGCTTTTTGGAGCAGTTGTGCCAATGTTTTTCGTTTTATAATAACATAAAATCATTTCTAAAAACCAGAGCGGGATACGACGCCATTGGAATGGTTCATGGTTTCAGATTGTTCTCCATGTTATGGGTTATAGCGGTTCATTCAATGTTTTATGAAATTGACTTTTTCGAAAATGTTCCCGATGGATTCAGATTGTCAGAATTTTTTCTAACTCAGCCGTTCAATAATTCTACATATTGTGTGGATAGCTTTCTATTCTTAAGGTAATTTTTTATGGGATAGCTTTTTAAATAAATAATTAAACTTAACATTAGTGTTAGATTACTTATAGTAACTTTTAATACCTTTTTATTTACTTTACAGTGGTTTTTTGTTGTCCTATCTCTATTTCAAAACTAAAAAAGGGATATTGGAGTCAAAGAAGCCTTTCAATTTCACTGCTAAAGCTCTGGAATTCATCAGCCTCGTAATGAATAGATTTCTAAGGTAATACAACATTTGTGATATAATGTACTAAACCTTATACCTTACAACCGACTTTTGCTGTACTTTTAAAATATTTAGGGATGTTTTCTAAAAGATAATATACAAATATTTGCTGTGAATTTTAGGAATCCTGTCTTTTTAACTATTTCTGAGTGGATACTTAACACAATTTCTTTAAAAATTTCGTTTGTCCCTTATTATCTGTTTTGCAGTATGTGTTTGATGTCCAAATTGTTTAGAACAAGTGTTAAAATACTCTTTGAAAACAATGTTCATTTACGAATTCCCAAATAGTTTCGAGAGATTCATACACGTTAATTTTTGAGAGTTTTGTTAATTTACGTAATTATACCATTTGCATTTCAACTAGATTAACACCTCCCTACATGGTGGCACTGGTTACCGCTGATGTCCTTTACACATGGCTACGAAGACATTCTGTATTATATTCCAGTGAAAAGGTGGACGAAGTTTGTCCAAAGTATTGGTGGAGGAATCTCCTCTACATCAACAACTTGTTCCCCAATTCCGAACTATGTTTAACATGGTCGTGGTACTTATCAGCAGATATGCAATTCTTTTGTATTGCAACACTGATATTAATTATTTGCACTGTGTAAGTTTTACCTTTATTACCATATTATACAGGGCAACTAAGAGTTCTACATATTCCTTGAAAAGGTTCATACTAGAGGTTATTTTCAATAAATCAGACTTTATAAGACGTATAAAATAATTCGAAGTGATCTGTATTCTGTCGAAACTGCGAGACGCGGATCGCGGTTTCGATCTTTTTGGATCTCATCAGCGCGTCGCAGGCGTTTACTGCGCCATTTGTAGTATTTTCTAAAACGCACTGTTAAGACAGCAGGTAAAAGTTGGTCTGTGTTCTGTCGGAGCTGCCTGCGACGCGCTGATGAGATCCAAAAAGATCGAAATCGCGATCCGCGTCTGGCAGTTTCGACAGAATACAGACCACTTCGAATTATTTTATTCGATTAAGCTAACGTGCCCATCACGTTGAGGTTGGCTACGCCAGGATTCGTTTTCAGCAAGTAAATATCCACACAAGTGGACCTTGTTGGAGTATACGTAATCCTAAAATGTAGCATTGTACTACAGATGGCGTTTACTGCGCCATTTGTAGTATTTTCTTTTTTTGTAAGACGTATTATCAAAAGTAATTGATTATAAAAGGAATATTCCACTTAGACTTCAATGGATGGCTTTTAGGAAGATTATGAACTATTGCTTGTATTTTGTACATATTCTAAGTGTCATATCTGTTTTCGAGTAGGAAATAGAAAGAATTATCAATGCCATTTGGAACCGTTTACTTATGGAATTATAGAAATTTTGGGAATTATTTTTTTAAATGTTTTAACCTCTAGTCGATAGTGCATCGATCAAATGGCCCCGTCAAGGAATAGGCAGAATTTTCAGTCACCCTATATACTTACTTCCCCATTGTATCTATTAATTTTTTTTTTTATTTTAGTAATTTCAAGGTTGCAGCCACAATTACAATAGCTTTATTATTCACGGGGATGTTTTCACTCGGAATTGCTTCATATCAATTTGGATACGTGCCAACGTGAGTTTCATCAAACTCCTACAACATTAATTTGTAAAATAATACTCTACATGTTTATTTACAGTATGGATGAACAATTAATAAGTTTGGACGCCATATACCATTTACCATGGCAAAGGATAGGCCCCTATATCGTCGGTTTCATAACTGGCTACATATTGGTTGTAAAACTTGACATGAAACTCAAGATCAGTAAGGTAATGAATAACACAGTTTTATTGTTATTATTAAGTAAGTAATTGAACTTTTCTTTTGTTTTTTAGAGAACTAAAACAATTTGTTGGATTATATTTCCCTGTATTAATTTGTACATAATCTTTGGGATTTGGGGACGAAATCTTTCTGTGGAATACGCGGCCTTTTTTATGGGATTTTCACGGACGTTTTGGGGTGTTGGTTTAGCCTGGTTGTTTATTGCATGCTGCACAAATCATGGAGGTGACTAGTTAGAACAAAGACTTAATAATACCTACTTAATAAATGTTATAATATAACAACTTTTAATCCTTTTGTTTTTCAGGAACAGTAGACAAATTCTTATCATTTCGAGGATGGGTTCCACTAAGTAAATTAACCTACAGCGCGTATTTAATAAATCCCCTCATTATGACCATGTTTTATGGTACTACGGGTAGTAGTCAACACGTTTCCCTCTCCGGAATGGTAAGTAAAAATAGTTTCAATTTTTGTCCCTTTAAATTTTTAAGACGGTTGCACACTTATGCTGCCGATCTGCTGCAATTCGCGTCGCTGTGACGTAATAACACCAATCGACGAATGAATGACGTTTGTGTCCACGAACGTAACATGTCTTGGCTTGTTACGATGCGACGCGATTACGCGAATAGAGAGCGGTAGAAGTGCGTGTCGACCTTTAAATCAGATTTATTTATTGTGTTGTTTTCATTGTTAAAAAAACAATTTCTTTTGTTTTTATTAGTTGTTTGACGTTTGTGCTACTTGGTTGTGCACATTTTTCTTGTCTCTCTGGTTTTCCATGCTTTTTGAATCGCCGTACATATCGCTGACAAAATTAGTTCTACAAAGGTCTGTGAGGAAACGACCGACAACAACAGAAGAAAACAAAAACTAACAATGAACATGGGTGTATACCGTGTTATTGTTTAGTTTATATCTTCTTTACTTTTACAATTAAGTAGGCAATTGATGTATAAGTTTGTAAATATAATACAATTTCATTCTGTGATCGCTGTAGCTTTTAAGATTTGTAAACACTGGTTTAGTATTTACACAAATACAAAATAGAATTAAAATAAAAATTGTGCTTTGTTTTTTTTTGTTTTCGGTTCGTTTAGTGTATTGTATAAAGGTAACACTATAAGAAGAAAATTTTACGGATTTCGAAAGGAAATCAAAATCGTGGATTTCAAGCAGTTATGCGCCATCTTGTACAGTTTTAGAAATTGATATTTCAAAAACCGTTCTAGAAAGACGTAAAATATTAAATTAAATGATACTAAAAGAACCAAACCGACTTTTGCTGTACTTTTAAAATATTTAGGGATGTTTTCTAAAAGATAATATACAAATATTTGCTGTGAATTTTAGGAATCCTGTCTTTTTAACTATTTCTGAGTGGATACTTAACACAATTTCTTTAAAAATTTCGTTTGTCCCTTATTATCTGTTTTGCAGTATGTGTTTGATGTCCAAATTGTTTAGAACAAGTGTTANTCTAAAAACTTTTTAATATATAAAGCAACTATTTTCTGCGGTCGTGCCTCCCATTCGCTAAGTTGTTCCCTATCAGTTCTCACCTGAAATAGTAAATAAATAACTTCATTTTTAACGGCACATATTTATTAAACAAATCGCTCAAGAAATAAAAGGCGTTCTTACTTGATCATCTACAAGGCGATCCAGGAAAGTGGCATTAATTACTCCAGCCTTGATTCCAGCCTTGTAGGTGAGAGCAGCAAAAGCTGCCGCTTCCATTTCAATATTGCGGACTCCTATCGAGTAAGCTTTTCGTAAAAATTCAAGTTTTTCTTCTTCTGTGTACTCGCAAAAAGCCCCGTCACGTCTTCCTTGTCCTAAAGAAATTTTTATACTTGAACGTCCTTTTTTTTAAAAACCAAATACAAAGACAATGCGAAGTGTATTCCTATCATCTCCATTTTTTAAGAATTGTTTTATACCAAATGTTAGTAAAGTTCAGAAGTCTTGTGTTTCGTCCTCAAACATATAGAATGTCCTCAGGACTCAGTAGATGAGAACGGACAGAATGAAAATACAGAATTAATCACGTTTGCGAAACCAAATAAGTTTTTATTTGGTTGTGGTGGTCAGTGGAGCGTCGTAGGAGTTGTAACCATTTCCCATGTGATTGAGGGTGAAATATTGACAATAGAAGAAATGAGTTCAAACTTCAGTCCTATTAACGCTTTTTGTATTTGGTGGAACTTTAATAATTTCGGGAATAATCCGGGTATATAAATTTATATGTAGTTCTATCTGCATGTCCTTAATGTAACAAATATCTAAGGACACTGTTATCGTCTCCTTTTTATTTGTAATATCGTGTGATCGTAAAAAAAAACAAGAAAGGTATTATCTTGTTTTCGTTCTACCAGACTTCAGTTTGTTCGGTTTTTACGAAAACATGACAACGTTGTTGAATTTCCCGAAGAAAACGTAGTGAAAAGTGAAGAAAAGACAATAATTACTTTTTGTAGTGATACAGTGATGAAAACAAGGTTCAAATACATGTCTGGTAAGTGCATTATTTTGTTTGATAATGTAGCATAGTGTATGAAAAAAAAAGGTTTAATGAATTCCTTTACTTTATCTTAAAGTGGGGGTGAAGTTTTAATGATTTTCTTTACGAAATAGGACTTACCTTCATAAAAATCTAACGCAGACATGGTTACTCCTGGTGTAACAGGATATTCCAGTTCTTTTGCGATTTCTATTAAATCGTCAGCTAATTCAGAGTGGATAACTGCTGGCCTTTCAGTCGGTTTTCCCAAAATCGCCTAAATATGTACGTATAATGCAGACAATATACCTAAATATTTCTTTTGGTCTACTAACCAAAGAATAGTGCTCTTGTAAATATCCGTTTACAGCCTTTTTTGCTACAACCACTGTTCCGGGATCCACCCCCAAACCACCTGAAGTTCCCAATCGGAAGAATATCGGATCTTGCACTTTAGCGTAATGCAGAAGTTTAAATATTTCGTGTAAAAGAATTGATAAAGAGGGTTCCCCCATTCCGTGCTAAAAAATTCTAAATGGCATTTTTCCACATGCAAATTTTGACAAAGTAAATATTAATAAATTGGGAAGTCCGAAGTCTGAAAAACTCTCCAACAATGTTACAATCTTTTCAATTTTCGTAAATACTAAAGATTCAGTAGCATTAGTAAAAAGATTCACTGTTCTCATAAAAAATAAATATCAGTTTAATCTGTAATCTTTCTTTTTTATTGTTTTCTTAAATGTTTAGTAAATATAATGATAAGATTGATTTATTAGTCCAAATGAAACTACCTAAATTTTTAGCACTAATTCTGAACTGTACAATCTAGACTATGAGTTAGTATCAGTGCCTGATCCCAGATAGATTTTGTCAAGTCTAATACAACGTAATTTTTAGACAAGAATCTATTGACAATAAATTAAACATTTGTATTGAAAATAAAAAGAAAGTTAGGTAGTTTCGGAAGTTTGTTCATAAATTAAATATTGTCAATCATTTTATAATTTTGAGGTAGATGAACTCTGCATCCTTTATATTAACTTACATTAACACATAGCACTGGTCCCACTTTATACATGCTAAAGCGATGGGAAGCTGCCGTAATGTCATCTAGAATTACACGGTCTATAGCCAGCCTAAATCCAATTTCTTCGTTTATAGTTTCAGCAGTACTTTTCATCCGTATTGCTTTACCTCCCATGCAAACAAACTAATATGTTTATGTATAAAATAAAAATTAATAAGTAACAGTACGTAAAAAATTGTTTTAATAATATAACCATTGAGTTAATTAATTTAACTCAATTAAAATTAGTAAGTAATGAATTTAGAATTGCTTCACTGAAACTCAATGAATTACATAATACTAAAACTGCTTCGGTAAACAAATATGCATCGAAAATGTTAGGAATAATTTAGTAGTTATTATACAAAATTAGGCATATGACAATGAAATTAAAAGATCATTGAAAGAACATATTTATTTGTAAAGATGACTGAACTTTTGTAACTTAATGTAAGTTTAATCATAGGTTTAAGGTAACGTATGACAGGTGAGGGGTTGAAATTTAATCTAAGTTTGGTTTTAAAGGTTTAAATGAGTCATCAGGAATAGCATCAGTTATTTACAACCACCCCGTTGCGATCAAGGATGGAAGTAAGCGGGAAGTAATCATAAAATCATATCCCAAAGTCATCACTTGCTATCAAGGGGTCAGAAATAGCCCTCCTGATGACTGAAGGGTTCCTTGAAGCATGCCAATGGGTTCAAAATAACGTTCATATAATCAAGGCAAATTTAGTGTTTGGCGTCACCTAGCGTGTTTTCATGCGCGTTAGACAACGCGGAAGGTCGCAGTGGTACTAATTGAAACCGCTGAACTTAAGTTGTACTACTCGCTACTAAATGGCAGCACCATCTACTTTTTCAAATTCAATTTGAATCTTAAAAATTGTGTAGGATGATTCACTTTTAAAGTACAGATTCAGAGCGCCAAACCCAAATTAACAAATACACTTATTACAATAACTATATAGACAATATTTAAGTACCTGAATATCTCCAAATCTTTTGCTAAGATCTTCACTAGTATCCAAAGCTAGATGATACAGATGATCAATCTTCTGTTTCTGAAGTTCATCGTTTTGTAATAAAAATGTAAACTCATTTGGCTTCTGCTTCCTACGCTTCTTATCTTCAAGTTTAGTGTATTGCAACCAACGCTGTTTAATCTCGTCGTTTATTAATGTATTAGAAGTCGAAATAGGGTCACTTGTTTCATTCGACATCGCAGTTTAATAAATTGTTATCAAACGATATGCACACACGTTCGCATGCAACTGCATCAAAATTTTCGCGTTGATACCAATTGGAATTTAAATTGTGTGCAGCAAAATGTATTTAGTCACGTGGTCATTATTCTACGGGAAATATTTTAAAACTGTTATCAGTTCTGTATTTAAAGTAAGTGAATATCGAAAGAAAGATTAGATCAGTATCGTCTACTTTATTGATTCGATATTTTTATAAATGATTATACGGAACCTACACGGAAAAGTGAGAATAACATTAATTTAATTATTGTTTTTGTTTATTATTTTTTTTATAAAAAATTGCTATGTACCGAAAATACGCTGTTTTTTTGACCAGTTTAAGATGAACTTGAGAGGATGAGTTTTCTATTAATAATATTGTTATACTCGTAGTGGTTCTTGGCAATCGACGATGTAAGCAAATGCAAAACTGTAGGCTGATTACAATTAAATAAAAATCTAGTCTTTATTTTTATACTTGCTAAGGTCTGATAATAGATAAGTAGCCATCTATCTATAAGGTTTATATTCTACATAAGTACGGGGCCTCCAACTCCAAAATCCAAAACTACTTCTCATACTTATTGAAGATACTTTGGCCTTGTTGGGAGTTTCATTAAAAAGGACTAGTCGAAACGAACTATTTTCAGGGGTTGTTCTTATTAGGTACAATATGTTTATAAATAAAACGGACATACAGACACACAAGGGTTCCGTTTTTCATTGTTTATTTTAGAATTATAAAAAAATACCTATTTAAGACCCTTACAACAAGCTCTTTCGTTTTATATGTCACATGGTACAGTTTGCAAAACTTTTTTTTTATTTCCTATTGGCCCATCAAAAATGACCAGTAGAACAATTGACTTTGACAGATGGACAGTGATCTTATAAGGGTTCCGGTTTTCATTCGGACGTACGGAACCCTAAAAAAGAGTAAAGTTGAACTGAATGAATTAGAGGTGATTAAAAAGGGCGTAATCATTTGCGAGACGGTTTACGATACTGATAATTACCACCCCAGCCTTGATTCTACCTTTGGTAAAAGTTACTTCTTCCATTTCTATATTGCGAACCCCTTTTTCGTATGCTTTGCCTAAAAATTTTCGCTGTTTTTCTTCCGCGAAATCACAAAACATTCTATCTCGCCGTTCTTATCATAACTACATCATTTCTACAGATTTTTTTTCTAATAATTAAAATAAACCAAAAAGTCACTAAATTGCAGTATAGGAAAGTAATAAAAATGTCATGTGTTCTACTTTCAGTTATAAAAACGAGATATTTCTCTAAAAAGTGATACAATTGTGAGTTTTTAAATAATTCGTTTATAATCATTTATCTTTGAAAAATGAGATTCGTCTCAATCCGTTGGTCTACGATTTCTATTTTATTAAATCTCATCAGCACGCCGTACGACATATACTGTTGTAACTAGGTGTTACATTACATTCTCAAGTTGACCAATAGATATTGCGTGATATCGGCAATCCGATACTGCAAACTTTTTTGCAAAACAAGCTTTTTCCCATGCCTATACTGTAAAATACAACAAGGTTGACAGAAAAAGAAAGCAACATGGGTGTTATAGCAAAATTTATTCTGTAACATGTCTTAATAAATTAACATTTACCACAATAAGTATAAATATCATAAACCTATTCTAGCTTTTTACTAATCGCAACTAATTGTACAATGCCGTTTAAAATTCCGTTGCTAAAAGTGACGTTACCATAAACAGTGTACCATAAAATACAATTTTAAAAATGTAACAAATCAACAAGACTGAATGCCAGATTTATTAATTGTACACACTGTATATGATAATCAGCAAGTAGGTTTTTCTAATACAAGATGTAAGCTTCAACTTTTATAACTTCTACCAGCTAATACAATTTGTAATAATTATATTATTAGCTTAAATGTATAATACATATATAGTTTATGTATGAGTATTACTCTACATATTAGATACAAATAGAAATAAAAACCCTGAGTACAAAAAATTAAAACTAATTTCCAAAAGTGCATCCAGTTACGTACAACTACATCATGTACAGTAAATTAATTAATCGAAATTGAATTTATAATTACATTTATTTACGTTTGTTAATTATTTTGATGAGCATATGTGTATTTAAAAATTGGGCAAACGTTTTGTGGTTCTTCGTATAAGTTTAAAATAATATTTTTAACAATAACATTAACACTAGTGTAGAAAATTGCAGTTTTCAACAATTCAATGCTACAAAACTCTAAAGTTTATTCCTACGTTTGTGTAATTCAAAAGGTGTTACAATACAATCTTTTAACATTTAATGTTACTAACAACAATTAAAATACATACATACAATTTGTCGTTGTTCGTATAGTGAAATTTATATTGTCAAATATTATCATTATTTATTTAATACACATAGAGCAATTATTTATAGGTAATATAAGTTGTAGCTGTGTTATACGATAATTTTGTAAACTAAATTTCACTAAAATTTAAAGTTCGTAAGAAATCGTAAATATTAAGAATTCCTGAATAATAATACATTCGAATAAGTTCTTTATAAATACGTATGGCAGTTTTAATACACGTTAGGGTTTTTGATATGTTCATTATAAAGAATTTAATTTCTATCTGTTTTGTTGTCTCAGTATTGTAAATAATAAAAGAAATTCTACAGAAATAAATGAATGTTTTCAATTCAAGAGATTGATGCGCTAATGGAGGAAATTCTGCTATTACCTGCTAAAAACTGGCACAAAAATATTTAAAATGAGATGAAAAGCCAAAAAGTATTTTCTAGAATCGTCAAAGATCACCTAACCATCATCTGATTTTTAATATGCAGCGTTTAGCCCCCGAATCTTTTTAATCCCGGAAATCAATACAATCAAGTGAATCTCTTTTGAATTGATTAAAAAAGAAAATAAAATTGCATTTCGTTTGAATCAGAAACTGTAAGATGATGATCAGAAAAAACAACAAAATTCACTTCTATGATTGTCATTTTTGAAAATTTCTTGTGTTGATTCGATTTCTTGGGGATATGTTTTACTATAAGTTTATTTAAATTAGGTAATTTTTATATCATTTTTTTTCACTGTTTTCTTTTGCTAAAATAATGAACTTTGTATGGTCTTTCGAATATGTGGAATTAATGAAAATACGATTTAAAATTTTTGTATTGTCCTAACAAGTTTCCTTTTCTTAACGAATTTAATGCCTGTGTAAAAGTTGTAATTTCCGCTAAGTAGATAGCAAATACTGATAGCATCTTATCTCAAAAAATTGTCAAAGATTATTATTTACGGGAATTATAAAGAGATTAAGCAGTTCTTCCAATTTTACATTTCTGATAATTTGATTATAAATTAAAATAATCAACAAACTTAAAAGTACATTCTATGCCTTAAATATTAATCAAAAACAATTAGTATAAAGACATCAGTTGCTTCTGGAAAAAACTAAGATGTTAGAAGAACAAAATGACGTTTTGAAATATTCTGTGATGTTGAACAATTTCAGAGCTTCATTTTTTCTTTTTTTTATCTTGTTCTTATTTTTAATTACGTGAATATCTGGGATAAACACTTGAATATTCTTTTAGATTAATTAACGACTGATGTCATAGCATTTACGTTCAGATTTAGGTAAAGCAAAATTGAAATACAAGCCTCAATCATCGTGAATTTTGAAATTTTCTCGACTGAATTTAAAAATAAAAGAAACAATTAAAAACTTTGGTTATCTCAAGGAAATTGCTTCACAAAGATCTGAAACAGCGCAAAAATTCCGAAAATAATATGTTTAACTTCCAAGGATCTTCAATCGTATGAATACTTCAAATTACATAAGAAACTGTAATTAAAATCATCGGTGTGTTGCTATTTGTATCATTTGTTATTAAATGTTCATATTAATATTAAAAGTTCAACTAAGTATATTAAAATTCATCGACCTCTTTGAGCATTACAGTTCATTGCAAGACTATTTCAACCGGATGAGGATTATTACACACTATGCCTCCCAATAAAATTGCTTTATGCTTGGCTTGTTTTCAAGATTCATTAAGGGTGAAATCATGTATCCGTGTAGGTAATATTATTTGTGCAAAAATGTTATTTCATTTATTGATTGGGTAGGTACATATAGGTACGCAAATAGAATTGAATAAGATGAGATACAATAAAGAAAGTTACAATGAGGAGGTATCAGAGGGAGTAGGAGAACAGATCAATAAGAAATAGGAGAGATAGGTTAGTAGGACACCTTTTCGGGCATGGAGGGCTAGTTAAGGATATATTGAAAGCATAAACAGGAGCTAACACGAGAAGGGAAGTTTTAGGGGAATGCGAAGATAAGCTCAAGATAGGAAAGAATGGAGGTGCGTGTCCAACCAGTTTTAGGACTGACGATTTTATGATGATGATGAAGCTTTCTAAAATCTTTAAAATAGACGAAAAGTGTCAAAATGTTTGCTAAAAAATTTAAATTAATCGAGAACATGATTTTTAAACATCAACGAAAACGAAGACTTTCGACAAAAAATTGATAACTGAGCTTTCATATAAATACGTTTTTTAGAAAATAATTTTTAGGCGTTCAAGATAAAATTACAAACTTTATACGGGATAGATAAACTCAAAATGGTTGTTGTAGAACTTTTGAATTCAATACCAAACATTTTCACAAACTTTTTAGACAAAAAGAATATAACAAGTGGAAATACTGAAAAATTGATTCTGCTGTATCTACCTGATCACATACCTAAGTTATATGCACTTTTTATGCAGTTAAAGATATTATTTAATATGTGTTCTTCCATGCAAGGCATCATGAAATTAGCTGCTACGTATGAAATAGCTGTTGGGGAAATTTTTCGTCTTTGTCAGCTAAAATATTTACCTACAACGAGATTTTTGAAAGAAAAAAAAATGTTTTACTTAAAATAGTTAAAATTTTGTACAGGTTCATCATTAAAGAGGAAAGACCTGATACTCTAACTAACTCTAATTTATGGGGGTTTGTGTGTGTAAAATTTTAGTTGGAAAAAAAGTAAAGCAGCTAGTTATTCGGTTGCGCCCCCCTCCCCAAGGAAGCCTGAACATCATCAATGTATTCTACTACTTACTATTAGTACTAGTTATAATTTTCAATCTATGGCCTGTAGGGTGTCTCATTTTTATTTGTAATATACTTATGGATTTTTCTGTGAAAAAATGAAACAAACAAAAACAGAATAATAAAACAAAATAAAATTTTATTTCTTATTATGTCCACAGATAGCGTTTATATTCTAAATTATGTTTTAGATATTATTTTTTCTTCACAATTTATTTTTATTTATTTTTCAACCTTTTTATTGACGACGTACCCATTGTTTGCAATCGTTATCAGGCAAAGTACCGAAACTTTTCGAATTTTTATGTTAACCGATCCACAGCAGGAACATTTTTAATCAATAGCAACAATAACAATAATCTAAATTTAATATTTTAGAGACTTTACTTATTAGAAAATTGAAGAAATTTGTTGGCCATTAGTGAGGTATACTACACCTCCAATATACTAATTAATACACATCTAAGTATTCTTGTCGAACAACATAAGTGTAATAATATACAGGGTGGTTCGTAAGTTATATCTAAAATTCATAAAGGAAAAGATAGTTAATTTGACGTAGCTAAGTTGTTTTTAAAATATAAATACAAAATGCAAAATATTCTACCAATTTTGACTAAGCACTCTTTCTAAATAATATAAATTTCAATTAATTGTATTAGAATAGTTATTAAAGCCAAAGAAAAGCTTTCAAAATATCAAAAGCATTGATATGTTGTAATGCCCAGAATTATTTTACTTTATTTTAAAAGCTATTTAGAATTTGCTTTCTTCAAAACAATGTTACATTTAGTACGTGAAATAGAAAATTGTTTGATAGTTTGCATCTTCTATTTCACGTCTCTGCTAGCGAAACACCCTTTATTTTATCCTCACATACCTACTAAGGGTGATAAGTAATATAGAGTATTTGTGCCACTTTAAACAATTATGTCATATAGTATAATAAATAACAAAAATAATAGACGTAAAATAAATAGCCTACACGTATAAATAGTGAATATTTGAGCTCGCATTCTCAAATTTAGTCAAAAGTTTCGGATTCCTGTTGGACCAGTTTGAATCTCCTAGGACTTTTCACAGCCATCGACCCGTGACCCTCGAACGAAAGCCTACCTTTCATTTGGAGGTACCTTTTTATGTATCTCGCTACCAGTTTCTGTGGCCTCATTTGCCATTCGTTTAAAACCTCCTTAGGCGCCATCACCTATGGAGTCAAACGTGCAAAAAACACATCAATTTGAATTTGTCGTTGTAATTAAATCCAATATATATAGTATATTAGTAAAACAGTTATCATAAAGTACCAATAATAGTACAGGGATTACCAACCAGTCGATCATGGGTATATTTGAGACAATCAAAATTGACAAAGCCTGCAATAAATAATCTGTGAGAATGGACTTATGTATCTTCTTTCTTGTTTCCACTTGAGACTGTAGTCATTGGCTGAGTTTCGAACACGCTCTTAAGTTAGGAAATCCTTCATGAGTAGTACAAACAGAGCCGGACTGAAGATTTTGACCCGGGGTGCGATGTAACCAAATGGCCTGGTTTAGAAGGGAATGTGCACAAATTTTAACAGCACTCGTTTTTAAATAAATTTAAGAAGTTAGGAGGAAATTTGCGTTTGTCTTTGCCTCGGTCTTT
>NW_020438954.1:408765-417183 GCF_000699045.2 Agrilus planipennis
GAAGTGAAAAGAGATAACTGAATAACAGTAAGCGGTGCAGCGGTTAGAGGTTACTTAAGTACTCAAAAGATCAGGGTCGGCTTTATAACTGCCTGTTTGGAATTATAACTTTAAACACGCGTTTGTGCTTTTCTAAATATGTTAAACATTCATTAAAGTCCGATACTGACAACATGCTCAAATTCTGCTTGTCTGCATCTCTTTCTGCTACACATCAATTGGTATAGTGTTATTCCTTTTTATTTATTAGTGTCCGCTGCAATTCCCACCTGGCATCTCTTTTCTATCTTTACGATATTCCCAATAGCGTTTGTCGTCAGTCAAAAGTAGGCGTTCTATCAGTAATGACTCTAGTCTAATTAGTAAGTTAAATGAAGAAAATAAATGCAACAGTTTTATTGCGGACAATGCCAATATTGAACGTCCCAACTATAACTCATAAAAAAGGAGCTACGTTAGAAATGAATAATCCCAAGGCAATACATAATTCGATTTGGAAATACTAGAAATTATTTTGTGAATATTAATTTCTCATAGAACAAACAAAATAGCCGAAACCTCAACGCCAAAACACGACACTTTAGTTGTCCGAAGCACTTTTCGGTAACAAGGTTACCTTCTTTAGGGGCTTCAGTGTTTAGTCTACAGTGTCGTGTTTTGGCGTTGGGGTTTGAGCTATTTTATTTGTTCTACAACAACCGCCGAAGTTTTTCCAATCTTCGTATTAATTTCCCATGTTAATTTAGTGTAATGCGTATTTGTTCGTATTTTCTTACTTGATCTCCTTTTAATCTGTCTAAGAGTGCGACGCAGACAATGGCTGCCTTTATGCCCGCATGATGGGTAAGAGCTGCGAATGGTATCGATTCCATTTCGATGTTGATTACACCGTTACTACGAAGCTGATTCATATAGTCGAGCTTTTCTTGCTCGCCATATTCGCAAAATGCCCCATCCAGTCTTGCTTGTTCTAAATAAATTACAGAATATTTAGCAACTAGCAGTGTATCACCCGCATGTGCAGCTCTTTATTTTAAAATGGTCGATACGTTCCTCACAAAAGTATCTATCTGCCAACTGAATCTGTCACGAAGATTATGTAGATGATATAGATACTCAAAACTAATCAAAGAAGGGATGTTAAGTTCTTGTTCAGCAATGACTTTCATCAGCACACCGTAGGTAGAGGTAATTTAAAATGACATGAACCTTGACTTTAGTTTGTGCAATGACAAAACTCCACCTGTTGATTGATTTCTACATTTCTACTTTATCGGTCTATCTAGAGCTTCATCTCTGGTTGTATATGTCGAGGAAAATGAGCAATTGGCAAAGGCATTTGAAAGTTTCTAAGATTCTAAACAACGTATAGTTTCGATACGTTTTTGACCCAACCAAAGTTACTCCATGCAAGTAAGATAATTAATAATAATCATCTGTGGCAGCTAATTATAGTTTTTCACAATTTTTGTCAAAGCTTTATAAGGATATATATTATAATAATACATACCAAACAGATCACAGTAATTAAATATATGTAGACGGCAATGTACTTTCACTTACTTGACAGTAATCATCTTGCTTATATAGAGCAACTTCAATAAGGTCAATAATTTATGGAAAGTACCTGTTAGGATGCGCTGATGAGAGTCAATAAGTCAATAATGTCTAGGAGCTTCGAGAAGCTGCTGATTAAACAATTTACGTTCGTTATTTAGACACTTTGAAGTTTTGCAGGGTTAATTCAACGCATTAGTGAATTCATTTTTTGAAATTAGCTTTACTCACTACAGATAACGTTAAATTAATGAACGAAAACGTCTTCTTCAAATTAATAATAAATGAAGAAGATGCTATTTGAAGACATCTTTGGAACCTTCTTTTGATTATTGGACTTTCAAGCTTAAGTTAGAAATTCGAAAAAGGTTGTTGAAGGTGTATGTTTGGATCGCAGCGTTGTACGGGTGCGAAACATGGACAGTGGGCGCGGCGGAAAAGAAAAAATTAGAAGCTTTCGAAATGTGGTGTTACAGGCTAAATAACAAAATAATAGACGTAGAATAAATAGCCTACACGTATAAATAGTGAATATTTGAGCTTGCATTCTCAAATTTAGTCAAACGTTTCGGATTCCTGTTGGACCAGTTTGAATCTCCTAGGACTTTTCACAGCCATCGACCCGTGACCCTCGAACGAAAGCCTACCTTTCATTTGGAGGTACCTTTTTATGTATCTCGCTACCAGTTTCTGTGGCCTCATTTGCCATTCGTTTAAAACCTCCTTAGGCGCCATCACCTATGGAGTCAAACGTGCAAAAAACACATCAATTTGATTTTGTCGTTGTAATTAAATCCAATATATATAGTATATTAGTAAAACAGTTATCATAAAGTACCAATAATAGTACAGGGATTACCAACCAGTCGATCATGGGTATATTTGAGACAATCAAAATTGACAAAGCCTGCAATAAATAATCTGTGAGAATGGACTTATGTATCTTCTTTCTTGTTTCCACTTGAGACTGTAGTCATTGGCTGAGTTTCGAACACGCTCTTAAGTTAGGAAATCCTTCATGAGTAGTACAAACAGAGCCGGACTGAAGATTTTGACCCGGGGTGCGATGTAACCAAATGGCCTGGTTTAGAAGGGAANTTGGAATTATAACTTTAAACACGCGTTTGTGCTTTTCTAAATATGTTAAACATTCATTAAAGTCCGATACTGACAACATGCTCAAATTCTGCTTGTCTGCATCTCTTTCTGCTACACATCAATTGGTATAGTGTTATTCCTTTTTATTTATTAGTGTCCGCTGCAATTCCCACCTGGCATCTCTTTTCTATCTTTACGATATTCCCAATAGCGTTTGTCGTCAGTCAAAAGTAGGCGTTCTATCAGTAATGACTCTAGTCTAATTAGTAAGTTAAATGAAGAAAATAAATGCAACAGTTTTATTGCGGACAATGCCAATATTGAACGTCCCAACTATAACTCATAAAAAAGGAGCTACGTTAGAAATGAATAATCCCAAGGCAATACATAATTCGATTTGGAAATACTAGAAATTATTTTGTGAATATTAATTTCTCATAGAACAAACAAAATAGCCGAAACCTCAACGCCAAAACACGACACTTTAGTTGTCCGAAGCACTTTTCGGTAACAAGGTTACCTTCTTTAGGGGCTTCAGTGTTTAGTTTACAGTGTCGTGTTTTGGCGTTGGGGTTTGAGCTATTTTATTTGTTCTACAACAACCGCCGAAGTTTTTCCAATCTTCGTATTAATTTCCCATGTTAATTTAGTGTAATGCGTATTTGTTCGTATTTTCTTACTTGATCTCCTTTTAATCTGTCTAAGAGTGCGACGCAGACAATGGCTGCCTTTATGCCCGCATGATGGGTAAGAGCTGCGAATGGTATCGATTCCATTTCGATGTTGATTACACCGTTACTACGAAGCTGATTCATATAATCGAGTTTTTCTTGCTCGCCATATTCGCAAAATGCCCCATCCAGTCTTGCTTGTTCTAAATAAATTACAGAATATTTAGCAACTAGCAGTGTATCACCCCCATGTGCAGCTGTTTATT
Organism: Agrilus planipennis; assembly: GCF_000699045.2. Lineage (NCBI taxonomy): Eukaryota > Metazoa > Arthropoda > Insecta > Coleoptera > Buprestidae > Agrilus > Agrilus planipennis. Next base: position 412,358 of record NW_020438954.1, read on the forward strand.
TTAAAATGGTCGATACGTTCCTTACAAAAGCATCTATCTGCCAACTGAATCTGTCACGAAGATTANTGCGTATTTGTTCGTATTTTCTTACTTGATCTCCTTTTAATCTGTCTAAGAGTGCGACGCAGACAATGGCTGCCTTTATGCCCGCATGATGGGTAAGGGCTGCGAACGGTATCGATTCCATCTCGATGTTGATTACACCGTTACTACGAAGCTGATTCATATAGTCGAGCTTTTCTTGCTCGCCATATTCGCAAAATGCCCCATCCAGTCTTGCTTGTTCTAAATAAATTACAGAATATTTAGCAACTAGCAGTGTATCACCCCCATGTGCAGCTGTTTATTTTAAAATGGTCGATACGTTCCTTACAAAAGCATCTATCTGCCAACTGAATCTGTCACGAAGATTATGTAGATGATATAGATACTCAAAACTAATCAAAGAAGGGATGTTAAGTTCTTGTTCAGCAATGACTTTCATCAGCACACCGTAGGTAGAGGTAATTTAAAATGACATGAACCTTGACTTTAGTTTGTGCAATGACAAAACTCCACCTGTTGATTGATTTCTACATTTCTACTTTATCGGTCTATCTAGAGCTTCATCTCTGGTTGTATATGTCGAGGAAAATGAGCAATTGGCAAAGGCATTTGAAAGTTTCTAAGATTCTAAACAACGTATAGTTTCGATACGTTTTTGACCCAACCAAAGTTACTCCATGCAAGTAAGATAATTAATAATAATCATCTGTGGCAGCTAATTATAGTTTTTCACAATTTTTGTCAAAGCTTTATAAGGATATATATTATAATAATACATACCAAACAGATCACAGTAATTAAATATATGTAGACGGCAATGTACTTTCACTTACTTGACAATAATCATTTTACTTGTATAGGACAACTTCAGTATGGACAATAATTTATGGAAAGTACCTGTTAGGATGCGCTGATGAGAGTCAATAAGTCAATAATGTCTAGGAGCTTCGAGAAGCTGCTGATTAAACAATTTACGTTCGTTATTTAGACACTTTGAAGTTTTGCAGGGTTAATTCAACGCATTAGTGAATTCATTTTTTGAAATTAGCTTTACTCACTACAGATAACGTTAAATTAATGAACGAAAACGTCTTCTTCAAATTAATAATAAATGAAGAAGATGCTATTTGAAGACATCTTTGGAACCTTCTTTTGATTATTGGACTTTCAAGCTTAAGTTAGAAATTCGAAAAAGGTTGTTGAAGGTGTATGTTTGGATCGCAGCGTTGTACGGGTGCGAAACATGGACAGTGGGCGCGGCGGAAAAGAAAACATTAGAAGCTTTCGAAATGTGGTGTTACAGGCGAATGATGAGGATACCGTGGATAGAAAAGGTTAGAAATGAAGAGGTATTAGAAAGAATAGGAGAAGAGAGAATCCTATGGAAGTCAATAAGAAATAGGCGAGATAGATTGGTAGCACACCTTCTCAGGCATGAAGGTCTAGTCAGAGACATATTAGAGGCATAAACAGGAGTTAGGAGGGGTAGAGATAGACCTAGATTAGATTACTGTTCGCAGATAGGGTTGTTCTAGTTTTACGGAAATTTAGCGAAGTTTACCTCAGGATAGGAAAGAGTGGAGGTACGTGCCCAACCAGTCTCAGGACTGACGACCGTATGATGATGATGATGATAAAAATAGGAAACAATAATTTCTTTTGCTTCATAAAAACCATAATGTTTTTCGAACAATATTCAATTCTTATGGCTTACATTATGAATTGTGGTTGTTTTTTCTTTTTTATTAGTAAGACCCACTGGTGAAGCCATAATTTCCGAACGATCAATTATTTATATTGTGGTTTATAATAATTTGAAGAGGTAAGTAGGTAATGTCCATGGCATTTACCTTCGTAAAAATCTGATGTGCACATAGTCTTTCCAGTAACTGTANACGTAACATTACACGCTTTATGGAGTTGTTTGCAAACATAAGTATCACTTGTTGTATACGTGTATGCTTACGTCATGTATAAACAGATTCGCTAAAACATACTTTAAAGTAATCAATAACTTTCTGCTAAAAATTGAAGCAACTTATCAAGGTCTTTGTATGCAGAAGTCAGTTTTTACTTGTACCTAACAAAAGCGTAATTTGATTGGTCAATTACTTTCATTTATGTTACGGATTACGTTCAAATAATAAACAATTCGTTTCTCAAAGTTTTCATAATTAACTAATTAGAGTAGAGTGTTTTTACTGCATGTAGAAGTAAATCGTTAAAAAAATTGAATCATGAATATATAATCTTATTGGTCGATTTTTAAAGATATTAGGTACCTTTTGGAGAAAATGTGGCAACTTTTTTATTACTCTTACTTGTTCCTAATACGTTATCATTGTTAATGAATTCTGGTTGAGTTGGGAAAAATAATTTGTTGAGTTTGCTTTACCTTATTTAATATTTTGAATTTGAACCCGACCCAAATTAAATATTTTATGAACTTATTTTTTGTTCTGTTTTATTTATCAAGTAAATTAGAAAGGAAGAAGATCAAAGCAACATCATTATGTAAAAAGTTTCTAAATTAGCAAAAGCTCTAGTGATTTTTAATAAAGCTTTCAATTATTCCGTTCTTAAGAAATTCTTGTATTTTTCTTTCGAACATAGTGGATTTTAAATATGTTTTGCACTATAAACAAACGGTAAGACCTTATAGCAAGTAGTATACCTAGAGATGTGTAAGATGGTTTTTTAAAAGTATTTAAATACAAAACGCAAATGCTTTTTTGTAGTACCTATTTAATGAATTTATTAGCACACCACAGTATCTTGTAGATTTCAGTTTTAAACAGCTGACGTATATTAATTCGATATCGTTTTGGGAGCTGTTTTGCCGTAATTCCTAGAATTTCTTAGTTCCTTTCTAAAGGTATGATAAGTGGCGATATGGCAGATGTTGATATCAATTTGGAACTAGGCATGCGTATTTTCTATTAATTTTCTATTACTTTGTACTATAAATATTAGGATAAAGCATAATAGTTGAAACATGAAAGTTTTTGAAATAGATTTATAAATTTAACCAAGTGTTCTTATATTAACAAAACCATAAGGCTATTAAACTAGCAAATCTAGAAACAATTCCTTCAAAAGGTCTTTAATTTGTAAATGAATACGTAGGGGACGGAATAGTGCAGTTATTATTAAAGGTAACACCCTCGTTGTTGCTTGTTTGCGACTATTTGTAGCAGACATAAGGTATTATACAGCAACGTAACAATAATTAAGGGATGCTGCTATAATGACATTAATGTACCAAGTCAAAATGAAGATATTACGTAATCAGCTTATTTCTAGCTTTGTAATAAGTTTTGTAGTTATATAATATATGAACGAACAAAAGAATTAATATTATCTAACTTTCATTCTCCTTCTAGTTTATTTTGTTATGTTTTGCACCTACAACAATTTATATCACATGCCTTTCACCTTTGCACTTCGAATGTTTATACAATAATCGTNGAAATGAAGAGGTATTAGAAAGAATAGGAGAAGAGAGAATCCTATGGAAGTCAATAAGAAATAGGCGAGATAGATTGGTAGCACACCTTCTCAGGCATGAAGGTCTAGTCAGAGACATATTAGAGGCATAAACAGGAGTTAGGAGGGGTAGAGATAGACCTAGATTAGATTACTGTTCGCAGATAGGGTTGTTCTAGTTTTACGGAAATTTAGCGAAGTTTACCTCAGGATAGGAAAGAGTGGAGGTACGTGCCCAACCAGTCTCAGGACTGACGACCGTATGATGATGATGATGATAAAAATAGGAAACAATAATTTCTTTTGCTTCATAAAAACCATAATGTTTTTCGAACAATATTCAATTCTTATGGCTTACATTATGAATTGTGGTTGTTTTTTCTTTTTTATTAGTAAGACCCACTGGTGAAGCCATAATTTCCGAACGATCAATTATTTATATTGTGGTTTATAATAATTTGAAGAGGTAAGTAGGTAATGTCCATGGTATCTACCTTCGTAAAAGTCTGATGTGCACATAGTCTTTCCAGTAACTGTAAGATAAGGATCTTCAGGATCGGTCATTGCCCTTAAATCTCTGACTAACTTTTTATCTAATTTTGCCGGTCTCTTAACTATTTTCCCAAGCATTGGCTAGAAACGGAATAATTTATTTCAATTGCCTTCACGGTTTTCTATTTTAATGGATTCCTGTTGGACCAGTTTGAATCTCCTAGGACTTTTCACAGCCATCGACCCGTGACCCTCGAACGAAAGCCTACCTTTCATTTGGAGGTACCTTTTTATGTATCTCGCTACCAGTTTCTGTGGCCTCATTTGCCATTCGTTTAAAACCTCCTTAGGCGCCATCACCTATGGAGTCAAACGTGCAAAAAACACATCAATTTGAATTTGTCGTTGTAATTAAATCCAATATATATAGTATATTAGTAAAACAGTTATCATAAAGTACCAATAATAGTACAGGGATTACCAACCAGTCGATCATGGGTATATTTGAGACAATCAAAATTGACAAAGCCTGCAATAAATAATCTGTGAGAATGGACTTATGTATCTTCTTTCTTGTTTCCACTTGAGACTGTAGTCATTGGCTGAGTTTCGAACACGCTCTTAAGTTAGGAAATCCTTCATGAGTAGTACAAACAGAGCCGGACTGAAGATTTTGACCCGGGGTGCGATGTAACCAAATGGCCTGGTTTAGAAGGGAATGTGCACAAATTTTAACAGCACTCGTTTTTAAATAAATTTAAGAAGTTAGGAGGAAATTTGCGTTTGTCTTTGCCTCGGTCTTT
>NW_020438954.1:423529-425456 GCF_000699045.2 Agrilus planipennis
GGTAACTTCTAAGGGGTAGAAAATTTACGTGCGCTTTTTTATGTCTAGCATTTTTATGTAAATTTACTGACGCACAACCTCTACCGCTCTTATTTCGAATCGGACTTGAAATCTGTCGATACCATTGGATTCTACACACATTTTTACATATTATACGTGGGTTAGATCGTCCAAGGTAACTTCTAAGGGGTAGAAAATTTACGTGCGCTTTTTTATGTCTAGCATTTTTATGTAAATTTACTGACGCACAACCTCTACCGCTCTTATTTCGATTCGGACTTGAAATCTGTCGATACCATTGGATTCTACACACATTTTTACATATTATACGTGGGTTAGATCGTCCAAGGTAACTTCTAAGGGGTAGAAAATTTACGTGCGCTTTTTTATGTCTAGCATTTTTATGTAAATTTACTGACGCACAACCTCTACCGCTCTTATTTCGAATCGGACTTGAAATCTGTCGGTACCATTGGATTCTACGCACATTTTTACATAGTATACGAAATTACCCACTCCACGAGTATGTACAATAATATATTTATCATATGTGTCCGACAGAGATTACACCATTAAGAATGATAAGGTGTCGATAACAATATAATAACACACGTAACATTGCACGCTTTATGGAGTTGTTTGCAAACATAAGTATCACTTGTTGTATACGTGTATGCTTACGTCATGTATAAACAGATTCGCTAAAACATACTTTAAAGTAATCAATAATTTTATGCTAAAAATTGAAGCAACTTATCAAGGTCTTTGTATGCAGAAGTCAGTTTTTACTTGTACCTAACAAAAGCGTAATTTGATTGGTCAATTACTTTCATTTATGTTACGGATTACGTTCAAATAATAAACAATTCGTTTCTCAAAGTTTTCATAATTAACTAATTAGAGTAGAGTGTTTTTACTGCATGTAGAAGTAAATAAATCGTTAAAAAAATTGAATCATGAATATATTGCATCCCTGGCAATATGTGTACAAATTTTCATGATAATCGATTGAGTAGTTAAGGCGTGAATTGGTAATAAACAAACAATCGCATTCGTATTAGTTAGGATATATTTAATATATAGATAATCAATGGTCTCGTCATTCTACATTAATTAAAAAAGAGTGCGGGTGACTGGTCACACGGCTGACGCGTTAGAATGTGCATTTTCGTGAAAGTTTTGAGCGAAAAGCTTCTTGTTTTTATTCAAATTTCTACACTCTTTTCTGAGATAAAAATTGTATGTTTTTCATTTAGAGAGCGATTATCTGCTACTGTAAATCGATACCAGTTTGAAGCGGACACATCGCCATCAAAAATACAATCCAAAAATCACTTACACTAACGGCCAGTACAGGTCCGACTTTGAACATACTATAACGATATGAATATTGGCTTATGTCTAATAATGTTGTTCCAGTAGGCAACTTGTGGCCAATTTCTTCCATTATAAAATACGCAAATTGTTCCATACGTTTTGGGGTGCCACCCATACAAACAAACTGAAAAACATCAATAATCCAGAGTCAAAATAAATAATAATTAATTGTAATTAGAATGGTCACTCGGTGAAACATCTTTTTTAATGTAGTTACGGAATAGTTAATAAAAAGCGCTTCACAAATTTATTTTATCGGGTTGTTCGGAAAGTCATTTAGTTTTTTCCAGACAGAGGATTTAATTGTATTCTTTTGGACCCACCTTCACATTTAACCCGTATAATTTATATATGCTTTGAGAGCTCATATAGCTAGGCTTGTGTGTGAAAAATTCCAATTAATTCTACGCAGTAGTTTTTGGTTGGTGCCCTTTTAAATATGGAGAGCGATAAGCAGCATTTTCGACATATCTTACTGTTTTACTACAGAAAGGGTAAAAATGCTGTTCAAGCCAGAAAGAAATTGACTGATGTGTATGGAGAAGGTGTG
>NW_020438954.1:426581-429271 GCF_000699045.2 Agrilus planipennis
TACGTTATCATACAATAAATATTATTATAAAAATTTTATTTGGAAAAAACTAGAAGGATTATATAACAATATAACATTATATACTACACAAATCTACAAAATAAATTAAAAACGCATCAAAAAACGATTTATTTAATGTTATTTTGTCCTTTTCATGTAAAATTATTTGTTACATCACTAGTTTGAACAAAAACCAATAACTACCTGTACCCATTACGATGACAATACATTGGTCAAACGAATGGATCATTTAAGGCGAGAATTTAAGTGCATCACAAAAAGCTAAATTTAGGATTAAGGACTAGACAGTAATTAATTGTATTATTAAATAAGATATTGTTGACATTTGCTATTGATAATATTAGAACAATTTTAATTTTGTAACTGATTTGTCATCTGTGTCTTATTATGTAGATAATCAACTAATTTTTTAAAAGGAAATTGCACATTCAATTTGTAATAATGCAGTAATTTAACTATGCTGTCTAATACCGTGTTCAGATACGTATAAAAAGTTAGTTTTAAATCCCGTTGAGGCTGTTTCCTGTGCAAATGACATTTGATAAAACTATTGTTAATAGATTTTGCCTTCAAGGTTGTCATTAACTACCGTGAAACTATTTTTATTATGAATATATTTATGTGTTATATCGTTATATGAAATTGTTTAATTAACTACCTTTATGTCACCAAACATCTCGACGAGATCATGCGACCCACTTCCCAAAGCCAAATGGTAAAGGATGTCCTGGTCCATGAGCTCAATATTTGGATTTCTAAGTTTGACTGACCCATCTGGATACCTATATTATTATAATAAATAATTATTAGTATAAATGGCATAAACTTTGTCGTTTTGTTTGTAGCATTTGTATTAATTTTTTCACACAAATTAAAATAAAATAATAATGACTGACAGACGTCGTAGGTACTATTTAGTGAAACATTTTTTAAAAAATAAAAAAAAACTCAAACAGGTGTTTCGAAAACTGGAAATTATTCTTAGATAGATACATTAAAATAAATAGTTTACTGTCATGAATTGTTTGATAGCTAAAGTAATATAAAATAATTCAAGTGTTTACACTTTTACACACTAAAAAACCATATGTTTACTCAATTGCGTTCCTAATGTAATGCTTTTTGGCAATTTTTTCTGAGAGGTGCTTTATATAACACTTACTTTACTTTTCTGGTTGAAAATTCGCTTGTCAATAAGAAGTCAATTTCGAAATAAAATTTATTAAATGAATGATTATTTTTAGTATAAATCTTGAATCAATAAACTCATATAAAAAATAACAATCCACACGTATGGGGTGGTTCAAAATAAATGCGTTACAGATGCACCAATTCAAAAACAATTATAAACATTTAACATATTCTAACGTCTAATGCTATTTACATTTGCTATCGCATGTCTATTTTAGTTATCAAAATGAAATCATTCAATCTTTCGTCAATCAAATGTTTCTTATGTATACCGTATATGAGGTAATAGACATTTTCCATTGACCTCTTTGCTACAATAACGTTTCTTCTTTTTCAAAGCGACCTCATCACCTTCGTATGAATCTTCAAAGTCACTATAGTGATGCCAGTTGTCATGATCGTCGTCTAGTATAATAACTTTTATGGTTTCTGGCATTTCTTCCCTTACTAATATTAATAAATAGTAATAGGTAAGCACATATAATTGAATAACTTCACTTTATACAAGGACAAACTTTATTTATTATTATCTGTACGATCGCAATTTAACGATTTTTATTAACTTGAAACGACGCGTTTTGTGTAGGAATGTTCTGGTCGTCTTGACGGGCGATAATTTTAGAAACAGAAAAGATTTCTGAGCGCACTTAAACTTATTTATAAAATTACCCACTCCACGAGTATGTACAATAATATATTTATCATACGTGTCCGACAGAGATTACACCATTAAGAATGATAAGGTGTCGATAACAATATAATAACACACGTAACATTGCACGCTTTATGGAGTTGTTTGCAAACATAAGTATCACTTGTTGTATACGTGTATGCTTACGTCATGTATAAACAGATTCACCAAAACATACTTTAAAGTAATCAATAATTTTATGCTAAAAATTGAAGCAACTTATCAAGGTCTTTGCATGCAGAAGTCATTTTTTACTTGTACCTAACAAAAGCGTAAGTTGATTGGTCAATTATTTCCATTTATGTTACGGATTACGTTCAGATAATAAACAATTCGTTTCTCAAAGTTTTCATAATTAACTAATTAGAGTAGAGTGTTTTTACTGCATGTAGAAGTAAATAAATCGTTAAAAAAATTGAATCATGAATATATAATCTTATTGGTCGATTTTAAAGATATTAGGTACCTTTTGGAGAAAATGTGGCAACATTTTTTTTTTACTCTTACTTGTTCCTAATACGTTATCATTGTTAATGAATTCTGGTTGAGTTGTGAAAAATAATTTGTTGATTTTTTTGTGAGTTTGCTTTACCTTATTTAATATTTTGAATTTGAACCCAAGCCAAATTTAATATTTTATTAACTTATTTTTTGTTCTGGTTTATTTATCAAGTAAATTAGAAAGGAAGAAGATCAAAACAACATCATTATGTAAAAAGTTTCTAAATTAGCAAAAGCTCTAGTGATTTTTAATAAAGCTTTCAAATATTCCTTTCTTAAAAAATTC